>NW_026854887.1:0-54001 GCF_026571515.1 Ruditapes philippinarum
CTTGTCTTCAGAACGTAATTCTGGTTGCTTTGCTTTATCTGCCATGCTGTTATAGTATATTTCTATTGCATTTTAAGGTAATCACACATTCAGATATACACTCACTTAAAAGCCTGTTAGAACCGTATCTTATTTGCCAATTCCGTTAAATGTACGGACAAAAGGCTCTTTTTTTTCTAGGTATTCGCTATAAAAAAAACCCGTCAGGTAGATAGGCAAACAGCATAATGTTTTTTTAATAAAAAAATTCTAAGAGATTTTGAAATATAAACGTTGCAATTTTCTATTAAATAACTGTAGAGTTCTAGGACCTGACAGTCACCGACAGGACGACCCTTATTTTGATCTTTAAGTGAGTGAATCGTTGGTTTCTATCGCGTCTCTGACACTGTATCAGTTTTTTACTTAATCAAAATTGTTAACGTGACTTTAACGATTTCAAGGTATAACGAAAGAACAGAATTAGCGGCGTCAGATGTAAAGATGATAGAATGTAATATTCCACAGAAATTATATTTGAAATATCTACTGATACGTTTCTTTTTCTTTTCTAACAAAATTAATTACTTGTCAGAGTTCACATACAACTTTGTATTGTGACGTCTTGTATGTGATATGCAGGCTTCATAAACTCTAATCCCCTTTCGAAATTCAATTTTTACAGTTTCGCCGATTGTTTTCTAGTTCAAGCCACGCATATTCTATTATTTAGGGACAATACACCGCTTTTCACGATATGGCACTTTCTTTAGGAATCCTCTAAACTTAATTCTGCGTATCGACTTGATTCCGAAGGATCACCATTCTTCCAGAGTTTTTAAAATTAATAATATTATTCAGATATAGTAGATGGCGGTCAATATTCTACAAGTTTTTGAATAAAGTATAATGTTTTCATTGGGAATCGGTATAGAAAAGAAGGTTTCACACCTTTCGTGCTGCTTAAGCCGATGTAAGGGAGCAAGGATGGTTGCTTGCACTTTCTAGTACCGTTTATGAACAGAGGCTGAATTCAACTGAGCCTGCAACATGTTCAAATTTGTTGTTTGAGAATATTTTTTGCGATTCTGTTTTTGACTACTTTAGAATGGGCGTGTCCTAAAGGAAACAATCAATCGACGAAACAAAAATATAACAGGCGAAACTAAATAAAATACAATTTTGTAGACTTCCACGTTTAATAGATCGTCAGCAAAAGATATATTATATCATTTCTATCTACAATTAAAACGATATCATAAAGATAAATTTATATATGAATTGCTTAATCAGCAACTTTGTATTAAATCTCAAACATATATCTATCATTAAATTGTCCGCCGCACCAGGAATAATAATAACTTACCTTACGCTAAAAGAATGTTTGGTCCACTTAAATGCATGTTTATTACACATTTCTTATGTTCTTTTCTCACAATAAATCAATGAGAAAAAAATCGTAAGACAATCATGTGAATATATATCTTAATAATCTGAAGCCGTTGAAACTGACACATGGCTTCACATTTAACGCATCGAAACTCTAAGAGGCCCAATCATAAAACTCTTTCCGTATTTTATGATAAAAGGCCTCTTAAGGTAAACCATTGGTAATGGGCACTATAATGAACTGTGAAATTGACAACATAAGACAGCTATGTTTCTTAAAGGTCACATGTATGCAAATTTAAAAAAAAATACCGTGTGGTTTATGAGTTATGGATATATTTCTGAACTAAAACTTTGCTCTATAATATCATTATAATGCAAAATGTTTTCCTATTGTTCCTTGTTAAAAACAAATAATAACATTCAGGTTACAAATAACAAGAATAATGATTGTTTCTAAACAAAATATTTTCATGAAAAATTATGTATAAAAAATTACTCTACACCACCCACTTAAAATACTTTTTTGATCATTTCCCAATATAAAAAGCCTTATTCAAAATATCCCTAAACTTGACCACAGTAAGGGGCTGTTTTCAAAGTTTGCCTTACTTTTCTTTAAAGTATATTAATATAGTTGATTATACGAGATATGATATTCTTTTACCTTATAGCATTGATTTTTATTAAACTTTGAAAATATCTGGTATCATATTTGCTATTAAATGTGGCATTATAAAGCAAATAAATACATACAATAATTATATAATTAAAATCAAACAATTTTTTCTTTCATAAGGGATCTGAGAGATACCTAAATAATGTAAAGAGGAAGAAAGAAAGAAAAAATTGTTGTCCCTTCTGGGGTTTGAACCCACGCCCCTCAATTTCAATGTAGTTGACAGGTGATTCTAGCCTATTGAAATACTCTTCAACAAAGTGGAGGTAATGCATTACCCATGGTCTACCTTAAATAGAACATGAATACACACTGGGTTTTAACGCAATGTATATCCCTTAGTATGGGGGACCGCTCAATCAATATGAAAATTAGCATTTTCGGGGTAATACTCTTAAAGTTACTTCCGTTTACAAATATATGGGACTTTTATTTACATAGGGTTATCATGAAGTTCAGCACAGGATAAATTATGTGCACAAGCACAACGTGCAATACTTTTTTATTTATAGTTATAAAAAACCATATGGTTATTTTCCAGCAAACGAACTTTTCATTTTATTTGATAGTATGGTTAAACCTATTTTATGCTATGGATCACAGATATGGGGATATGAATTTGTTGATTCTATCGAGGCAGTTCAAAATAAATTTTGTAAAAAGCATTAAGTGTAAAAAGAACAACTAATTTTAGTTTTAGGTGAATGTGGACGTTTGCCATTGTGTATAACTTATTTTGTTAATTGTATAAAATACTGGACAGGTGTAAATTGTTGACTATGCCAGATAATAGATATCCCAGACAATGTTATAAAAATGTTGAATTCCCTAGATGAGAGCGGTCGAAATTGTTGGGCATCTAAGAAAAAATCACTACTTTATACTTATGGTTTTGGATATGTATAGCTTGCACAAGATATTGGAAATATAGACATATTTATTTTAACTTTTTGTCAACGGCGGAAAGATTGTTTGAACAAATATGGCATAATGATATAGATATTGCGTCCCGTTGTTACCATTAAAAAAATTTTAAGAGTAAATTAAATCCTGAACATTATCTTTACTGTGATATTCCAAGAAAATATATGGTTGCTCTTGCAAGGTTTCGATGTTCCTGTCACAAATTAACGATTGAAATGGGAAGACAAAATAATATACCACTTCATAAAAGAATATGTTTGTATTGTTTTAACCAAAATAATGTAACTGCTATTGATTGTGAATTTCATGCCTTTTTTTCAATGTTCTAAGTATAATGACGTCCAAAATAATTATCTCTATAATTGGTTTTCAAATGGTACTACAATTAACGATTTTTATCCGCTGATGAATACACAAAATGACGAAAATATTTGTAAACTATCTCTGTTTGTATTTCACATGTTGAAAATTACCAGCTATTGACTTATTTTTTTTCTAATTTTATATGTTATGCAACAACATTCAATACATGTATACAATATTATATTTATACTGATGTGTATTTTGGGCCGGAGGCCTTTATTTACTTAAATAAAGTTGAGTTGAGTTGAGTTGAGTATTTAGGGTATCTATCTTTGTGTCACCTTCCTCTTTTACTTTTTTATTTGACCGAGTCGCATAGATGAAATATCAAAAAATAATGACTAAATGTTGAAATTTTACAACTGACATCATATACAATTACAAAATGACTTAGTTCAAAAATGTCGCCTAACTATGTCAAAGGTCTATTGCGCAACATAGGCGCTGACGATATCATAAAGCTAGAGGACATAAAAGTTGTTGAACTATACTTTTGTAAGCAGAGTCAAGCCGAGCCTGCAATTTTCACGTGTGATATTTCTATTCATTAGTTTAGCGCGTTTACTTCTTTGACATTAATATTTTGACTAACAATTATTTGTTACAGCTGTTAAAAGTTGATTAGTACGTCAGTTTTAGAGACTCTGTGTATATGTTTTGTTGTTCGACGTGAAAACTGACAACAATGTTGTTTAATGCTTAAATATGTGCTTCAATGTGTGAGATATGTACCTTCAAATAATGTTGAAATACCCCCACTAAACCGAGTCTGCAATTTTCCCTTACTTAACTGTTTTTTTTCTAGTTTGTCCCATTCTCTAGTTTTCGTACGGCGAGAAAGCTGTGAAGGGAAAAATTGTTGGTTTGGACATTAACGTCTTCATATGAGATATAAAAACTAACGAGTACATTATATCTGAATACATCTAAGGTCAATGCCACAATAGTTAGGTGCAGCACGAAAGTGATACGAAATTAAAGGTTAAGTACATACGGGTTGTAATGAGTACAGTCTGCTCACGATATAGATTAACTATTTACGCTATATATTTATATGCAAGGTCGTAAATATAACAACATTTGTATGTGCATGCATCGTGTTTATGTCCTAACATGAATACGGTTAACATAAAAAATTAAGTCTATGCATATAAACGTCAAGTCGTTATGATAACGAATATTGTATTATCATGCCATTGTATTTTTTGTTTGTTTGTTTTATAATTTGGTAAAATGTACATCAGCTAAGGGAAGGAAATCTCTTAGAGATAAATTTGAACATATGTGTTATATATTCACTTGTTTATCTTTTAACGTATTTTTAACGGAATCCCTAAAGAACGCCCAAAACGACAGAATGAAAATCATGAATATTCGGTTTGAGCCTGTTCATAGACGTGTACTTAAGTGTTCAACGTATAACTTAGTATTCGAAATGATATCTGAAATCAAGTAATATTTAGGTAATCATGTTCTTCCCATGTTTTGTTCAGCACCAAACTTCTCACTATAATACGAAACGTATAAAAATGATTTTATCTATTTTACATATATGGAAAATGTTTTATATCGAAAGACTCGCCATGGAGTCAAGGAAATCATGCATCTCCTGTTTTTATCTCGTTTTTTTTGTTTTAGTTGGAGCAGACGCATGACTTTCCCTCTACACAGATATAACAAATCTATGACTTTTCAAAGGTCATACAGTTTATATTTGCAAATTTGGCATGGCAATCGCTTTGATAAAGCAGCATTTTGATGTAACAAAAATTTGAAGAGCTGAATTGATAAAGGATAATGCGAGAGGGGTGCTCGTCGTCATGGTTTGCTACATCAAAGTATCATTGTAATGACCTTTTTAATGCTTCTGGGGTCAACGATACCTAGAAACTTACACAAAGGAAGTCTGGGATAGTGAAGACCCTGTAAAATGAATTCCATTAAAATTTTGTTACCGTCTCGTTTTGGAATGGGCGAGGGCGCATGTTAGGCAGACTAGATAAAACTGGAGACATGTTCCCCTTGATGTAGGTTTTTTCTAGAATTTTATTGACAGACGTGCGAGAGTACATGGGAAAATGTCTTAAGCCTGAATGTCTAAGCATTACGTTATGAGAATGTGTCAGTAATGATGTGAGGACCAACGTCTTTGCAAGGCTTAGCCTTGGAGCACTTAACAGGAATTGGTACTAAAACAAAGGTTTATCGTATTCTTATAACCAACCTCTTATAAATTATCTAATTAAAATAATCTAAACTTAATAGTAAATAGGGTTTTTATTTATAAAAAGCAATACTTAAATAAATTTTTTTTTAACCTACCGTCATGTCATTAAACTATACGTAACAAGATTGTTGGTCAGCATGTCTACCTGTGCATCTTGGGTATGTTTGTACATTTATTTAACATTTGTAGTGTTATTGTCTATTGACTTAGTAAAAAATACAAATTTTAGCTTTCACATAGTCTTAAAACTTTACAGAAATGTTTGTCTGCATGTGTTGTTGTGCACCTGGTTTGTTTGTGGAGTTATTAAGTATTACTTATTTCCCTTGAATTAGATAATTGCATTTTTCAACTTGTGTCACGCGTCTTCCAGAAAGTATCTGACCTTGAGTCATGAAACGTTACAGAAATGTTGGTCAGCATGCCAATTTTGCTTTTGGATTCACTTAGAAGGATTGTCAACCGCATACATAATTATATATTCATGCATGGAATCATTGCGAAAACGTTGTCTGTCAATATCTGTTACAATTTTTATAAAGTAGTCTGTAGAATGTCACAATATTGACCTTGGCAATTACAGTGTAACTTTTCTTTAGATAAGAAGTTCAAAATACACCATTAGCCTTATCTGATGTTAGTATATAGTAGAGCAATGTGGAAGATATATTTCATTTTTTGTATATTATGGCTTCACACGGACCAAATAGGTTGTGTTTTTATTACAATGATACATCTTTAACTTTTATAAGATGTGTTAAATTTTGATATTACAATTGTATTATTATTTGCCATCCTTTATTTAATTAACGCTATCTGTAAAGATTAGGGATAATATAAAAAAGTAATTGTTTCTACATTAGATCTTGGTTTGTTATTTTGGTCTTAAAATACATATTTTTATTGATAAACTATAAAGCATATGTTAACGTCTGGGAAACGTACTGAATTTTGTTGATGCATTTTTATCTTGTTCGTGAAAACAAATATCTTCTCAATGTTGAACATAGAAAGTTGCCAAGACGGCTGGGTGTCTCACGATACAAGATGCTACCATTTTAGTCACGATGAGGAGTCCCTCCCTGTGGCAGCCGTAAGTACACCTGCATATATTGTTAAGGCATCCATCTTTTATATGACTATACACAGATGTGGCCGAAAGTACAATTGCGTCTATTGTTGAGGCAGCCATCTTTTAAATATCTGTAGACAGGTGTGTCCGAAAGTGCAATTGCATCTTTTGTTGAGGCAGCCATCTTTAATATAACTGTAGACAGGTGTGTCCGAAAGTGCCATTGCGTCTATTGTTGAGGCATCCATCTTTTATATAACTGTAGACAGGTATTGCCGAAAGTGCAATTGCGTCTATTGTTGAGGCAGCCATCTTTTATATAACTGTAGACAGGTGTGTCCGAAAGTGCAATTCCTTTTATTGTTGAGGCAGCCATCTTTTATATAACTGTAGACAGGTGTGGCCGAAAGTGCAATTGCGTCTATTGTTGAGGCATCCATCTTTTATATAACTGTAGACAGGTGTGTCCGGAAGTGCAATTGTGTCTATTGTTGAGGCAGCCATCTTTTATATAACTGTAGACAGGTGTGTCCGAAAGTGCAATTGCGTCTATTGTTGAGGCAGCCATTTTTTATATAACTGTAGACATGTGTGTTCGAAAGTTCAATTGCGTCTATTGTTGAGGCAGCCATCTTTTATATAAATGTAGACAGGTGTGTCCGAAAGTATATCTGTGTCTATTGATTAGATGGCCATATGTAAATGAACTTTGTTCATGTAAAAATACATATGTGTGGCCGAATTTGGATTTCACCTTCTAAATCTAAAGAAAAGGCAGTCAAAATCTAGAAACCATTATTAGAAATCATTTGATAGTAAGAAATACAGATAATGAACTTTAATGAATGACTGAATATAAAGAGCGTATTTTGTATATTTAATACACAAGGACCGTGCTAAAGTTGATTTGATTATTAATTATAATGTGGAACTGTTTTTAAATATTGGCAATTTTTGTTTTTCTTCTAATAGTCAGTGGTATGGAATTCCAAATAACCATTGCATTAAATTTGAATGTGTAAAATTATAAAAATTAGTACATGGTTTGTAAGACGAAATTGAATTTCCGTGAACTATTGATCTTAGACTATACTTTGATAATTAGATATGGCAAGTAAGTCTCGGATATATTGAGGGACATATTATTCATTGCTTTTAATACTTGTACACCGGTGTGAAAAATACATCTTTTCATAAAGGACACTATTTTTAACATGTTATACACATTTTCTGGTCTTATATTAGATTTGAAGTCAGTCCAGAGGGCTGAAATTATAGGTTTTTTTTAGATCAGTCATTATTTTGTTAAATCTTGAATTAATGCTATTATAGCTAATTCAGTTTATACACAAATTACAGTTTTGTTTTAGCTTGTATGCCAAAACATGGGTGGGGAACTAGCAGAAATAGAAACTGCAGAGGAAAATGTTTTTCTGATAAACAAGGTTAAAATTTTGCAAAGTAAGTAAATTCTATGTTCTCTTAATATTCGGTGACAATTTTATGTATTAACAATTATCAAGACTTATAAGTTTATTTCATAAGTTTCAAAAATAAATATGAAAAAGTATAACCGTTAAAAATGTATTTAGGTATTTTAAACAATGCTAATTGAAAAATGGAAAGGGTTAATAGGAAATGATTACGGCATTTGTTGCATTCAAATCAAATATCTAAAACGAGGTGAGCGCATATGAGAGATATGTAATCGAATAAGAACATACCTGATAACAAGAGTACAAACAGGTTGTAATATTGAGAATAAGTTTGAGTGCATTATTTCATCATAATTTAATAAGTTCAGTTACTTAGTTATATAACCACAAATCATTGTCCCGTGCGTCATAAATTAACAAATTATGGATACTTCGGAGTTGAATGCTAATAATAATAATGATAATAATAACAATAAAAATCATAATAATAAAACACAAAAACAAATTTTAAAAGTAACGAATTTTAAAAGTAACATTAAAAAAAACATTTCATGTATTCTTTTGATTGTTAATTTATTTGCAGTTTCAAGATTTTATAATGCAGGCGTAATACTGTCCAGAAATTGACATCAAATAGGCATACGAATATGGAATTTGCTAATTCGCGCGAAGATGGCCCCGAAATTGGTCGACATCCCCTCAACAGCCGAAGCAAGTACGATTCTTTAGGTCACGCGTTCGTATCCGGTCTACACACGATTCCTACTGAAGTTCACACACTGGTTATTGTTGCTGGCTCGTGTACGGGTAGCGTTCATTGAACGCCGCCTTTCCTTTTTGATCTTGTTTATCATATTTTATTAAACTTTATCATGCCACCCAAGGTAGGCTTGTAGGAGTTGCTCATCATGTTTTCTTAGGTGTATCAAAATAAGCAATGCTGCTGCATTTTATTTTTCGGTTGACATCAAAGCATGCAATTCTACAAGAAATAAACTGAAAATAATTGATAATTAATTGCACATAATGGAGGTTTTTGGTGTCTCAGTACAGATGTGCAAGACTGACAGATAAGGAAGATGATCTGAGGCTAGCCTTTTAGATGTCCAACATCTTAAACATGCATCGCATGAGCCACTCGAATTTGCTGCCTTCGTTCTAATCGTGGTCCCATTTCGATGACATTGTACCAAAATACGATGGCGACATGACGGTATTGCGGGGGCTTCACGTAGTTGTGTACCCTTCTTAAGGCAGTCGGGAATGTTCGTATTTCCTTCGTATTGTCTTCTTTAGGCGATTGCACCGATACTCACACGAAGTAATGACAAAGGCTACATGATTTTAAAAGATGGGTTTACGAAGGCCTTACTAAGCGCAAAATTGGCATACGAATTCAACAAGAAAATTAACTTTCTAAATGTATTCCGGCAATATTTTGGCATGCCAAAAAGTCTAAAAAATTAGCCGGGGGTCATATGATGGCAAAAGATGCCCTCACGAATGACCTGATGTTGTAATTTGAACATTTCCTTATTCGTGTTACCATCTGATGCCTTATTCGGGACAGTTTGACGCCTGCTAAGTATTTCCCGTTATTGTAAGATGTCGTGGTTGATATGTACATACATTGGAATAAACACTTTAATGTAAATAAAAAAGGAAGATATCACATCACATGGATATCATTATTTTATATAACGGGCACTACAAACCAGAGTATATAATAAAGTGACAATTGTTAAGTGTAGTGGATGTGTGCATAAGACGCTTGAAGCTGTTGAAATCCCGTCCAGGTTTCTATAAGACAGATTTTTTCTGAAATTACACCATTAAACATGATGTCAGTAGCATGCCTCAAGGTCCATACTTATTTGTATAACAATTAGGAAAATTTAGTTTAAAGTAAATTATTGTTAAGTGTACAAAGTAAGTAATTTGCACATTGTATACAATCCACGTGAATTACCAAACAAATGTCAAATTAGACAAACTAGCCCGTACTGCATCAGTCACGCAGTAAACATATGGTGATATTTTATTTTGTTTGCGTTGTTGTTATATTAAAAGTACTCTGTCAAGTCGTTGTAATACTTTATGCTTGTAAGTGAAAGTCTGGCTTTTTATTTCGTAATATCCCATATCACTCATAGTATACATGATTCACTCATGGCGTTGTGAACAAAGCTTTGTCAAACTTTTTTTGTGGCAGTCGTATAATTTTACGATTCTGTTAATTCTAAAAGTTATTTGTGCATCTTGTTCTTTGAAGTATTATAAGTAAATGTCTTGATACAAAGACAATTACTGCGCTTAACTGTATATTAAGTCTTAAACTCTAACACAAGAGGGCCATGATGGTTTCAGGTCGCTCACCTGTATAAAGGCACCCGTTGCTGGGCCAGTTTAAACACCAGGGATTTTATTTAAACAAACTTGGAAGACACCCATTAGAAGATGTTTCACGATGTTAAGTTTAAAAAACACACATATAATGAAAAACAACAATCTACCCCTTCCTCCCCCCCCTTGGCAGGGTCAATTTTAACCCAAGGGCTTTTATTTGAACAAACTTGGTAGACACCCATAAAAAGATGTTTCATGCTAAACAACTAAGCTCTAGCTCATTGGGTTTTTTAAAAAGAAGATTTTTAAAAAGTTTTTACTATATGCGTATAGGGAAAATCAAAGGCCTCCTTGGGCGGGGGCCAATTTTGACCCCTGGGCTTTTATTTGAACAAACTTGGTAGACACTCACTAGAAGATGTTTCATGCTAAATATCTTAGCTCTAGCTCTTTGGGTTCTTTAAAAAAAGATATTTTAAGTTTTACTATATGCTAAATTGATAAAACAGTATAATCAACATTTAAAAATTTCCACGGCGTAAATAAAATTATCAAAAAAATATTCACACTCAAAAATATGGTGCTTAGCAAAATAAAATATATAATGTAACGTTATCTTATGTAAATGAACACTTTTCCTTTGGCGTGTTATTTATTGTATTTTCAACGTGATCAGAATGCAAATCGTGTTTGAAAATATATTATCATTTCATTGGACAAATAGCTATAAATAATTGCTATGTAAGTTTTTGATTTATTTTAGATTATTTCTGGATTGGCCTGACAGATATTCAAGAAGAGGGAATTTGGCGCTGGTACTCAAGCAAGCGTTTGCTGACTACTACTGGATTCTCAAGTTGGGCTCCAGGACGGCCAGACAATATTGGCGGCAAAGAAAATTGTTGTCAAATACGATCAGACGGTCTTTGGGGTGATGACCAGTGTCATGTATTTAAATTCTATATCTGCGAGAAGCCACTAGGGTATGTATTTAAGTATCATTGTTTTGTGTGTTTGGGGCGGGGATGGCAGTGTGGCAGGGTTTGGGAATGTAGTATACTTATCCTTATGGATTTTTCAATCATCATAATGATATTGCCTGCATTTTTCAGATCGTCTATTGCGACCTGTCTAGGATGCACATACATTGTTTCCTCTTTTAGGGCACGTGCATACGTTTACTATAGCCCATACGCCAAATTTCTAATAGAGGGCGTAGACCTGCCCACTGTGTCCTTCAATCAGTCTCAACCAAGCCCAGCATAATTTTCAATTAAAATTGAATTTAAAAGAGATTGTTTTTTTTGTTTTTTTTTGTACTTGTAAACTTGACAAAGCATTTTTGTTTCAGAAACACTGAAATCATCGGATGATGAATGATATGCATGATGAAAAGCAAGAAAATGTATATGTCAGTGCATTTTTATTCCTAATTGATTACAGGAAATAAAATATTTTCAAAGATTGCATTTTCTGTTGTCATATCTCTTTTATTGTATATCCTTATTTTGTTTATCATTCTTAAATACAGACACGATGCTCCACCATTGGTTACTTTTACTACTTACATCCAATGATTTTTTACAAGGGATATTCTTATGTCGACTCGTGGTAAATTATCTATAAAACAGTATACATTAAACACTTAATATTTCAAATTGCTCTGTAAGATTTCTTTATTTTTAATTATTATTGTGTGATATGTCGATAATAGTCAATGGTTCATGCTAGTATTTAATGTTATCTATTCAGATTATTATTGCATAATTACTGGGAATAAAGGGGAAGGGAATACGAGTTTGACTAAGTTAATATAATGTTGACATTTTATTTTATAATATCTCTAAAATCAAAAAAAAAACAAACAAAAAAAACACACAAACAAACAAAAAAAAAAAACAAACAAAAACTTAAAAAAACAAATTTATACAAAATAAAATTTGTACTTTCAATAAATCATTAACTGCACAGCTTCTCATAAAAAATTTGTACACAAGCTCAAATTAAATTGCAAAAGTATTTACAGTAAACATTAAATAGCGTAATGTGCACATACATTGTTGTTATTCCTTTTGCGTTTTGTGTTTTGATTGTCCAATAATTGACAATTAACTCATGACCAGATGGAAGCCTAATTTTCTCTGTTTTGGAATAGTTGGCAGATTAGATTTTTTAAAATTTTCCGCCGATGGAATCGGGAAGGGGATATTGCATTGACGATGTCCGTCCCTCCGAATTTCGTTTCTGCGCTCGCTACTTCTCTGCAACTACTGACTGGAAATCAACAGAATTGCAACCATCAATAGGAAGAGGAGATGCGCACATTATCGCTTTGTTCCCGTCAGACCCATCCATACAGAGTTATGGCCTTATTTATTATTATATATTATTTATGTACTATGCATAAATTGCAAATATCGTTCACCGCTACTTCTCTGCAACTACTGGCTGAAATTCAACTTGATAGGAAAAATCAATACCAAAAGGAGATGCGCATATGGTCGCCTTGTCCCTGTCAGACCTTTCAACACAGAGGTAGGACCCTTGAAAAGTTATTCAGTATGCATATATAGCAATAATCGTTTCCATTTTATTTCTCTGCAGCTACTGGGAGGTATTCAACGAAACGTTATTGAATCCTTGAATACCAAGAGGAGATGCGCATATCATCGCCTTGCTCCAGTCAAACCATAATAAAAGTTATTGCCATTGATTAGTTATGCATTATGCATGTAGGACAATATCGTTTCCGCGCTATTTCTCTACAACTATTTGTTTGATTTCAAGGAAACTTTATGGGAAGCATAACTACTAAGAGGATATGCACACATCCTCCTCTTGTTAAGGTCAGACCTTTCAACTCAAGAGTTATGGCCCTTTAACAGTTATGCAGTATGCATATTGAGAAATAGTCTTTTATGTGGTATTTCTCTGCAACCACTGGCTGGAATTTAAGGACACTTTGTGGATACAATAAAATACCAATAGCAACTGTGCATATAGTAACCTTGGTCCTGCCAGACCCTCCAACACAGAGTTATGGTCCTTGATTAATTATGCTGTATGCATAGAAAGCAATAATCGTTTCTGCGCTAATTCTTAGTCAAACCGTTAATACAAAATTATGGCAATTGATGCATTATGCATGTAGTGCAATATCGTTTCCGCGCTATTTCTCTACAACAACTGAATGGAATTCAATTAAACTTTATGGGAACCATTAACACTAAGAGGAGACGGGTTTGTCGCTGCCTTGTTCAGGTCAGACCCTTCAACACCGAGTTTGGCCCTTGATTAATTATGCTGTATGCATAGAAAGCAATAATCGTTTCTGCGCTAATTCTGAGTCAAACCGTTAATACAAAATTATGGCAATTGATGCATTATGCATGTAGTGCAATATCGTTTCCGCGCTATTTCTCTACAACAACTGGCTGGAATTCAATTAAACATTATGGGGACCATTAACACTAAGAGGAGACGGGCTTGTCGTTGCCTTGTTCAGGTCAGACCCTTCAACACAGAGTTTGGCCCTTGATTAGTTATGTAGTATGCGTATGGTTCAATATTGCTGTTTCTTTGCAACTGCTGGATGGAATTCAGCAAGACTTTATGGGACCGTCATAACAAAAAGGCAATTTGCATCTCATTGGCATATCCATATAATACTGCATAACGCGAAAGTATGGCGTTTTATGGCCCTGAATGTTGATCATGTACACAGCATATACTATTTTTGCCATGATACAGGCAACGTTTATAAGAAATAAATCTAAATGAACTAGTCGACACTCGTATACCATCAGACATGATACCAAAATATACCAGAATAAAACTAACATAAACAATTGGATTTATTCCTATCTAACAATTGCCAATGGCACTCACATATTGACAATATTAGTAATAAAGAATGGAACAGTTAAACATAATGAGAAAATTAAAATTTATATATGAAAAAATTCTGTCGAAAAATTGTATATGTCGTTTACAAATGCAATTCTCAAATATGTAGACGTCGTATGGGGAATGAACTGGATCTTTTAGATGAAACTGGGACTAATATAATCCAAAGTAATTTAGGAGAAACAACACACATTCAGGATATCTTATATTTTTAATGTAAAGGAGAATTAATCATACTTAATGAGACCTAACTTTGCTGATTCATCATGAAACAGCAAAGTGGTGTCATAACTTTCTAATTCTTTAACAATATAAGAATCATCAGTCAAAACAATTTTTATACAAATTTTCATTATTATAACTAACAAGTTACTGTTAATATATCTTTTTGATCATATATAAACTTCTAAGGCACTTTTGATTTTACTGCATCTAAGTTCATTCAATCTATTTTATAAATAAATAAGCTAGTCTATATTATCAATCGATCAGTTTTGTTCAATAAGAATATTTTCTTATTGTAATAGTTTTTCATTAACATTTCTTACATTTGCCTTAAATGAGCTATAAGAAAAAGTTTTACCTCTAATTTTCATTAGAAATGTCTCCAGAAAATTTTCAGCATTAATAACAAAATATTTGTATTTAATATTTAATCTATATAATAAACTGGTAATTTATATTATAATTTTCTTCTTTCTATTTTCTAAGTTAAGACATAAATATCATATGAATAAGCATAATTAAATTTTCAAAAAAAACAACTTTTCCATGATTTATAGAAACAAAAGAAATATCTAAAAATGTTTATGAATGACAAATCTATATAACTTACATCTATGTCACATTTACATATACACAGATTAATCTAAAATCTAATCTACCTTGTTCTATTTGGTTAGTTCGTTTCTATGTATATTGTTTGACATCACCAAGCAATTCTCTAAAAGGAATCATCAACATCTTTTAGTGAAAAGAAACAAGCCTTTATACAGTCGACTCCGCGTATAACGAAATCGCTTATAACGAGCTATCGTCAATAGCGAACTAAATATGACATCCCCGGCCAATTCCTTCATTATTTTATATAAAATCACATCGCTTAATACGTACTCGCTTAAAACAAATTTTCGGCTATAGCGAACCATTTTTGCTAGTCCCAAACGGCGAAAAAGATGTCAATTTCTTCGGTTAAAACAAACTGTTAATTATAATTGAAATATCGTGATGCTCTCTATTAAGATTATGACTACCGCTATCCGATACTTATTTAATTGAGTTATTTCACAGGTAAGATTAAGATTTTGATAAAATGTTCTCACGACATAATTTCCAATTTGTCATGGAAAATTTGTGTTTCGCAACCTCAGTTGATAAATTGCTGTCAATACCCAATAATTACCAAATAACCGATTTGTTGTTTTCAATATTAATAATAACAAATAAATAGTAAAAGACAACAAATAATAAGCACTTTATAGACAAGTACTACATGTCTAAATACATGTACCATGTACATAATATATTGTTCAATAAAATGACCTGCATTTAATTACCGCTGCCGTAAAATATCGATTATAACAGTAACCAGTGACAGGTATGCCTTTTTCACGGCAAATTTACCCACCTAAACAAGTCAGCATGTTTTGCACATTCGCTTTAAGCGAACCTCGGATATAACGAACGATATTTAAAGTCACACTAAGTACGTTATAAGCGGAGTCGACTGTATTATGTTTTTTTTATTGATAATCATGGTAAACTATGTCTGGATTCTAAACAAGATTTAAGTCACCACAAAATATTGCAAATTTCTTATCAATACAAAAAACTTAGTCATAAAAACTAAATAAAATAAAAAAATAATTATTTCAGTTTTTGTTGAATATGATTTAAATTATCACACCTATTTATGTTATCATTTAAACATCCGAAATTACAAGTGGAATTTTTAAAAATTACTTATTGACAATTGTTATCATAATGATATATTCATCATTGTATAGACATATGTACATTGTACAGAACAACTACATCTGACCAAACCTAATCCCAGTGAAATAAATCTTGATAATCTTCCTACCACAAAAAAGTTAAATTATACATGTACTTTAGCACGAATAAACTAAGGATATTTGGGACCTGTAACAAAATTCATTATGCATGAAATTACATATAAAAATAAATATAAGACAAGTTCTCGTACAGAAAAAAAACTTTATAAACAAGCAAATGAAATACACGTTTAAGAACTCAATGATAATTAATTCCTTGTGTCATGTTTTGTAGATTGTCTTTTAAATGTTAGTTGCAACAAGAACAGTTATCTTCTACTGTATGATAATATGTGCAACATAAACACTTTTGCTTAATAAAAATTGTACGATTTTAATGTAGAAGATGTTTTATAATAAAAGTGTTTTAAATAAATGACTGAATAGAAAATATATACTTGTATACTTTTTTTTGAAGCAAAAATTATGTATATTAGAAACTTTAATTCCAATTTGATTTGAGATTGGATGAAAAAATCAGGCAACTGTGCATGTACATGATTACGCAGTAAATATACAATATATGATTGTATAGTATATATAATAATAATTTATATAGTAATAATTTATACAAATGCCTTACATTCTACAAAACACATTAATTGTACTAACAATATTATGAAATCATGCCTTCTTCAATTTGTACACGCTATTTCACAATATAAAAATTGTACGACCCTGAGGTGAATTAAAGCTCCAAAATGAGTTAACATTTATATGACATATGCAAACTAAAAGAATTTAATAATAAATAATAATTTATCAGAAACCAATCAATAAATCAAACGGTGTTGAAGTACCTTTATTGATATAAACAAATTGTCTGTATACGTGTATAGTTTTTCGGAGGGGGGGGCAAAATTCTTCTTGTTTTGGATAATTTGTTTGCAATTTCATATTCCAATTTCCAAAATGCACCTATTTGCTACGCCATGATTTGATGAAATCTACAATCTAGAACCAACATGCAATAGTTGATAGTTAAACAATATTAGATTAGTTTCATAAAATAAGACTGACATATGTTTTCTACAATACAATACTACATAAACTAAGTGGCCCCATGGGCGGGGCCAATATTGATCAAATGGCCAACAAGGCAATGCTAAAAGTCAAATATCCAAGCAAAATATATTGCAATTCCACCAAAATAACACTTAAAAATGGATTGCTCATATACAAAACCTCGGGGGGGGGGGGGCCCAATATTGATAAAAAGGGGCATGAATAATGCCAGTTTTTTTCTAAAAGCGATGTTACATGCCAAATATCTCAGCGCTGGTCATCATAGGTGTCAGAGATGTCTTCATAAATTAAGTGACCCTTTGGGCGAACCGATATTGAGCCATGGGGCATAATTCATATCAGTTTTGTAAAGGTCAATAAGGTAATGTTACATGCTAAATATCTAATAAACATTGCGGAAATTTTAAAATTGATACAAAAGCCTTAGTGTGACCTTGACCTTTACACGGGAATTGTTAAACCAGAACTATGCACATCGTCTCATTATGATAAATAATTCACTGCCAAGTAGTTTCAAAAGAAACAAACCGACTTGAAAAACTGTTTACAGACAGACACCCGGACGACCAGGCGCATAACATAATACACCAACATTTTACGGGCAAATCAAATGAAACATTTTCAAAATAATTTAGAAATTCATTCAATGCACATATCTTGTCAAAGTATTTTACTCGTGAACACTACAAGTTTTTTTAACAAAAATCCGTTTAAAGCGGTACATCCTTAGATTTTCTTTCCAAAACATGAAAATGTAGAAAACGATAATTTTCATATTTGTGATGAGATGGGTAAATTTGTTAAGGACATAAACATAGGTTTTCACTGAGATCTTATAAAGTTACAGATTGATAAAACTGTATATTCCAAATTACGAAAGACATGTAATAATTAAATAAGAGGACAACTATAGGGCATTTGTGAGTAAAATAATGAAGTGCTTAAACATTAAAATTATATATTATATATTTCTAGCACCAAAAATCTTATTAAACTTATATGTGTAATATATGATATTTGATAGTTAAAGAAGTAATCTAAGTAAAATGTTAGCCTCACACTGTTAAATAAGGCTTATATCTCCACATTAACCTCTATAGAAGTTGCAACTATTTGATAATAAACGATGCTATATTTCAACATGCGATACATATGTATTTGTATTTTAAACTCTGTCACAGCTAACATATAATAACTCATAAAGCACAAATAAGAAAAAACAAAATCATTTGTGAAAACAAGATTGCTTGAAATCATTAACATTTACAGACAATAATACAATTATATTGTTATATGAATCAGTAATTACAACAGGTAATTGCTGGTATGGCTTTAAACAAGCATATTTCTATATTTTCTATATTTATTTATATGAGTTTTTAAAATACAACATTGAAAATTAGCTAATATTGTTATTAATCATTTATTGTTACCAAATATTGTCCTTAAATGCTTATTCGATTGCAATTCTAATAAGCTTGTTTGAAATTGAATTAATCAAGCTTCATGTTGTTTGTTTGTTTAATTTTACGCCTTTTTCCAACAGTATTTCAGTCATATAGGCGGGTAGTTTCCTAAGCATCGTTTCTGGAGAGTTACACCAGTACTAGACTACCTTCCTCCGCGCTAAACTACCAAAGCATCTCCCGGGGATCGAACCCACGCCAGAGAGGTAACTGGATTAGAAGTCATCGACTCTAACCCCTCTACCACTGAGCTTCTTGTATTATTAACAATATTGACGAATATTAAAATAACTGCCTAAAACTCGTCTGGCTCTATTGCTCAAATATTAATTAAAAGTAAGTGTTTAAGAAATAATAAGCATTAGAGAACCAAACACAAATGAACAAAAAGACTTGCCTGAGAGTCCGTAAGTAAAACACATATACAACTAAACATACTTATTATATACAAAATATTCAAAGACACTTGACTTGCAATGTCACAAAAAATGTAACATATCCCACTGATATGCAAAACAATTCATGACTTCACATGTGGCTTTTAGTATTCCCTCCCTAAGTGCAGATTTGGAATACAATTAATACTGTGAATCCAGCCCTATGCTTCACGACAAAACACTCAAAGTAGTCGTCACATCTGCTTAAAACTAGAAATGAAAAAGAATGAACAACAAATTTGATATGTATAAGTAGAAGTTTTGTTAAAAAAACATGTTATAAACTTCTTTACATTGTTTTAATATTAATACATTTAATTATAGATATTTTCAGTTTCGAAAGGGATATTTTATAGAAATTTTATAGAAAACATCGTTAAGAACCGTGATTTCAATTAAAAGTCAAATACTTAGGATTTCGGAGATAACACGCATTTTAAGCAATAGCTAAACTACATATATCTATAACACCGAAGAACATTTTATCTGCTCACCAAATGACACATTTTTGAGCTGATATGACATCATATATAAATTGACTAATTTTGATAGGAATTGATTGTAGATATTATACAAAAAATACTATCAACATAAAAATTAACATACCTGTTTAAAGATGTGTAATTATTTATCTTGTGTGGATGCTATTTCCTCAATAATGTTCATCACTTCATCCCATTCAACGGTGAGTGACTTTGTTGACTTCATAGCTTGAATGAGTCTATTGACGGTGGCATTTCCTTGCTGCCTTGCTTCCCATTTCAATAGCATTTTGAAGATTTTCATACTGCTTGTTTGATTGTCCATTGATATTTGATTAATTTCGGCATTACTCAAATCAAGTTCACTTCCAAGGAGTTCCCAGTTATATCCAATGGTTTGTGCTATTTTGCTAAGTTGTTTTTCATTAACCTGGCAGTCTTCTAAAAGTCCTATCGTTGAGATATCTTCAAACCATTCAGACAGTGCCTGTTTTGGGTGTATTTCGTGACTGACTGGCATATGAAGGCAGGGTTCAATGCTTTTACCTTTAAGGGTTTCCATCTGCAAGATTTCATGACTTCCATTTAGCCCATGGCATTCATCGTTGCATCTGAAGCATGTATGGAAAGGTTTACCTTGGATTGTAGATGAATGCCGCAGTTTACTGAATTCGCTGATAACCACTGACTCTGCAAATCGTCTGAACTTGTCTGCAGTAATGCTGTCTACATTTCGTGATGTGCAAAGGCTTATTACACGCATTTCAATTCTGTTCTGTTGTAATTCAACAACTCCAGCGTTCAGACTGTCCAATCTAAATGCTCCTAAATTTTCGTACAGTAAGAATTCCTTTTCTTGTTCCGATACGCTTATTTGGACAACTGACCACTTTGCTACCAGAGCGGCAACAAGACGACAATATACAATTTGCACAACTGGTGTGTACTGAAATAACATCAGAAACCTCAAAGATGTCTGCCTCTTTCCTTTAAGGAACTCTATAACTGTGTTGTTATCACTGTGGTCACGTAGAAAAATAGGGACAATATACCAGCCGAGTCCATTTGATGTTCCAGTGTTTTCATCGAAACTTTTAACTTCAGATATGATATAATGCCTTTGCATAAACATCAGAATTTCTTTCTTATGTTTGAGAAAATCATAGTTAGACTCCCAAACTCTGTCAATAAGCTCCATTGTCAACTTTCCTTGTTGTTGTAAAAGATTCCAAAAGTAGCGATATTGTGGTTCCTTTTTGCAAAATCTCTCTGAAGTAACAATACCTTTGAAGGCATCAATGAGATACTGGGTATCAAGTACAACATATGCCGATATTGGTTCTTCGTCAAAGAAAAAAAGTGTTCCTTTTGTATGGTGATAAATAAGGAACAATTTTATTTGCTCTTCTTCCTTTAATGGGAAATCATTTTGTGAATCGATTTCCACAACTTTGCTAAATGGAATTATCTTCATATATCTTAACTTAATTAGTTCTTTTTCAAGGGCTATCCACTTCGCCGGAAGTTTGATTTCAGATTGTTTCATACCAATACGTATGATTTCCTTTCGCAGCTCAACGATTTCCTTGTCGTTGATGTCAACGCTATTGACTACAAAATCTTTCGCCTGAATATGATTAAGAATGGGTGAGTCCTCAAAAATTTTTCTAATTCTTTCAAAGTATGCATCTGCATATTTTGATTTTTGTAATTCGTCCCCGGCTAATCTATCTTTATGTGTTCCAACAAGAATAACAGGAGGTTCTGAACCGTCATTTGACCCAACATATGAATGAATAGAGTTTATCCAAAACTTTATGAATTGTTCCATCGTTTTACCACCGGTTTCCATAGGGAACTCAGAATCTTTTACGACTTCTGACAATGGTGTCGATAAATCAAACACCAAGAGGTATACAGCGCGTTTGCTGTGGAATAATGTATGTGTGGCATAGAAGATAAACTGGCCAGCAAAGTCCCATATTTCAAGATTTCCAGCAATATTTGACACATAATCGTCAGATGAAAGACAAGTCGAGAATGTCTGAATTTCTTCCGGTGTGACGGTAACTTTTGCTTTTGATTCTAATACATTCTTTGTTTTCTTTTGTCTCTTTTTAGTCTTCAATGCTGATGTTTTGTTGGTATCTTCTGTAAATAGTTGTTTTGAAAATAATTCATCAGACGAATCAGTATCATATTCGGAAAATCCTTCGGAATATAATGACAATCGTCCATACTCGGATGCTTCAGTGAGATTTAGATCATCCTCAATAAACCAGCCAGACTGATTTTTTGCGACCTCAGCAATGCGGTCAATAATTTCAGTATCATCAACCTTAGACATCCTTTCAAAGAAGCTTACATCACCATTAGCCTCATAATATTTACATTGGTTAATTTCGACTCCATTTGTACTCTGAACATTTTCACACGTCTTTCCAACAAGTATTTTTGTCAACGATGTTTTACCTTGTTTAAAGTTCCCAACTACGTTCACTCTAATAGCTTTGTCAATTTCAAAACCACAAGAAAGCGCCTCTTGATACAAGTCAAAATGTATAGGATTATTTACAAACGCCCCCGGTACAAAATGTCCTCCAAAATTGATATCGCCATCCTTAACTACATGGAAATATATAAAACAGTTTCGCATTCAGTTCGTTTATATCTAAAAAGAATATTAAATTTCGGTTTTGATGATGAGTAACGTAAAATTTAAGAAATGGCAGTTGGTCAATTATGAATGCCTTGTCTGAAAATTTATTTTCTGGTCTAGTTATCATATTTGACGCTGGTTCGTCATGTTTACAAATTCAGCTAGTTACTACTATGATAAACAAAAAGGACACACTGCCACTATCTCATATAATGCAAACAAAAAAGGTTGCCCGATTTTGTAAGTCAGAGTAATAAATATTATCTCGCATGATATACATGTATAACATGTAAGGCTGCAGTTAGCATAAAGTGCCTTACCATTTGCAAAATAATTTAGAGGAACAAATGAGAATACTGAGGGTGATAGACTCAAATCATTGTGCGTCTAAAAAATTCAATATTGCGTCCAATATGGCCGCAACAAATCGACAAACAATATTTTACTCTTTATTACTTGATATTAGTCAGATGGAACATTCAGCACACATTTTTATATCCCTGTTTGTTATACACATGTTTTATTTACCATTGAAAGTATGATATCTAATAATAACAGAATTGCATTTGTGAAAAATGCTATTCGACCGCATTATATTATACAACACTAAATATAAGTTTAGAAACAGAAGTGTCGTTTTTGTTTCTATATTATTGAACTTTGCCGTAATGCAGTAAATTTGGTGATTAAGGTTATATATCAAATGACCTAGATTTCATGGCTGTACATCAAAGGAATAAAGAGTAGGTGACAACATCAAAATCTGGGTCAGCTGATAACAAAGTTAAATTTTACATTTAAAAGTGTACATATGGTCCTAATTCCATAGCTTTATATCCAAGGACAGGAAAGAAGGTCACATGTCAAAATCTAGGTCAACTGATATTTTACATTTCAAAATGAGCACATGTCCAAATTGCATGGCTGTGCATCAAAGGACAAGTAAAGATCTCATTGTCCCCTTGGGCAGGGCAACATTTTGACCCAAGGGTTTAATTCAAACAATCTTGACTCAGGTCTATTGACATTGACTTTAACCCCGAAAGCTCTTACTCCATAAAAAGTTAGATGACAACTCAAGGTATCAATCTACGAAATATGAAAGACATAATTAATAAGTGAAGGAATTAGGACAAATTTAAGATAATTCTAACTACCCGGAATGAGTTATTAAACAAGGCCGATTTTCAAAGTGATAAAAAGGGAAATAACTAGAGAAAATTAGACGTCACAGTTATAAAACTTGCCAATATCATGAATAATTTTTATTGATATGAGAGTGTGAAAATTAAGAAGCCATTAGTATATATTGAACTATACAGAAATATTCTAATTGCCGGTAAAGGTTAATTCTAACAAATTGCTGAAAAGGGCAAGAACTTAAAAAATAGAAGCAAAAGTTTTGTTACTTTCCCATGATCATGTACTTTTGAACATTATATAGCCATCAGTAGAACTTAATAATAAAAAAATGCAAGTTTCCATTAAGTTTAACCTCGTACGGACAGACGGATATAGGGATTAATTTACTGTATGCCAGGGGTATACAAATGCGCACTGATGTTATCAATTTTTCACATGTCATATGGATTCATATGAATAAAAAAGAAATATGCATGACATTGTATAGTAAATATCAATGTTTCATATTTATAATCTTGAATAAACAAACTTTCAATAGTGATAGAAAAGGAATGCACACATTTTTTATACTTACAAAAGTCGTAGTTTTCACCATCTTGGAGCTGAAAAAGAATTATAATTACATTTTATTCATTCTTTAATGAGTAATATTGTTGTGTACCTTTGTACACAAAATTAAAATTTTAACGTTTTAATAATGTAATTTTATGAGTAAAAGTACGTCTTAATTAATCTTTGCTACGCGGACAGCCAAACAAAACAAGGCCGTATACGCCTTCTCGAATGAGTTGAATGCCTTTTTTGTGATGGTTATGTTACCAGTACACAATAAAAGTGGATGCGCTAATAATAAACAAGACGAATCTTTTTAGGTTTTCACTGACCATGTATATACAAATAAGCAAAATCAATGACCAAGGGGCGGGCCAATTTTCAATCTATGTTTTTTTATGTGAACAAAATTGGTAGACATTTACTATAAAATGTTTCATGCCAAATATCTTAACTCTAGCTCTTTTGGTTATTTAGAAGATTTATTTTAAGTTTTCACTATATACATATAAGAAAAATCAATGACCCCCGGGCGGGGTCATGTTTTACTCTATGACTTTTATTTGAACAAACTTGGTAGACATCTACTAGATGATGTTTCATGCCTAATAACTAAACTCTAGCTCTTTCGGGTTTTTACAAGATTTTGTTTTTAAAGTTTTCACTATATATACAAATAAAGAAAATCAATGACCCAGGGGCGGGGCCAATTTTCAACCTAGGGCTTTTATTTGAACAAACTTGGTAGACATTTAAAATCTATTTCAGTTCGCGAATTCAGAATTTCCAATTCAGGAATTCAAGATTTCAAGTTCATAAATTAAGGATTTCAATTTCAGAATTTCACGATTTTTATTCATGAATTCAAGTTTGCAAATTTACGTTTTAACTTCCATTGAAGTTAAGATCGTGAATTCGTTAAGTTCATGAAGTTGAAAATTTGCCAGTTTACGCAAAGGAAAACATAGGTTATGAAGTTGAAGTGTGCTCTCCAGTTAATCGTACAAAACAATAAACTATATCCTACTAAGAGGTTCTTGGGATGGCGACAAGATTGTTTAAAGCGATGTATATTATTAGCTACTTCTTCCACGGCTTTATTATCAAATGTACTTTCATCTACGTCTTGTCTTTTGTTCGAAATTCTAAATATTGTGTTTCGCTTTTAAAGCTTCATGTATAATTATAAATTACAGAAAGAAGCGGTGTTACATGTGTATTATTAAATGTAATATACTTTTTCAAACACAAAATGAAATAAATGATTGATTGCAATTCATGTTACTGACTTTAGGAACACAACAAACGGATACAGAAACAAATGAGCAAGTTTAAAATGAGTAGAAACTGAAGAATAAATATGTGAACGGACACACATATCACGCAACAGGCAACGCATAATTGAACAGTTTTTACCACTGATTCTACTAGAATTAAAATTCTACAAGTATAATTCAATATTCAGTGATTCGGTGCATGGAATTGACTTTTGTCTTGTATATTGTGAATAAAAAAGGATTGAATGCTCCCTTATCGCATTGATACCGATGAAACTTATAGCAGACACTATAAATGTCTGATAAATACAGATATCCTGAATCAAATAACATTAGTATCAAGTCACCAGCAAACGACCTCGCAACGACTTAATGTTTTTTTTTTTGTTCATCCGTTTTTCCTAAATCCTCGTACAGTATTTGTGGGATATATGGTCACTGTTTTCTTTGAAAAAAAACAACATAAGCAGCAGTCATTTTTGTTTCAAGTTATGCGGTCTTAACACTTAAACTAGTAATTTTACAATATTTACTCAGAACTGTCCCTGTTTACATGTTTCTAACATTTATTTATAAGGACATATTACTAACAGTCCCAAATATAAATATCGTTAGATAAATACTGTAAGGCAAAAAGGGTCTACATAGAAATGTTAATTGAATAAGCATAGAACTAACAGTGTGTCCAAAGGTGTCCGTTGCACCACCATTCCTCTGTTTTGTCAGATACATCCTAAACAAATACTCAAGTGACTTTACTACTTTACTGGTATTGTTAATTGTAAAAGTATTTTATATATACTGTAATGTTTCAATCAGACAATTATCTAGTATCTTGAAAGAAAATACTCTGCAAAAAAATTCTTATAACACAGTTTTTGTTTACATTATTGTTATAATGTACAAACCGAAACTATGCTCCAACTGTCTGCATTGTCTTCATGGCCGCCCTACAATAAGAAAGTAAGAGAAAAAATATAATGCTTGGATTTCTTTTCAATCAAGAATTAAATGCGATCACATGACTTCTTTATAATGAAGACATAAATGTCTTTAAGCAACATTGTAATGTATTTAAGCCTCATGCCGCGTTTAAGCCCGTTTAGATGAATTATAGTTTTGCTTTGATATATCAAGAAAACAATAAAACAATCTGGCTTATAATCTGACTTACAGCCTTACTAAAACATATATTACATACATTTAGCAAAACGTAAAATTTAAGATAATATTTATGGTTTGATGGCGAAACTAAACATTTTAAATCTACAGTTTAACTGCTCTTTAACTGAATTAACAAAATTTTTTAGTGTTTTAAAGATACAAACGTGTTCCCTCCTTTTCTCTTTCTTTCTGCGGCGAAAAAACTAGAAGAGAAATATCAAATATCTAAAGCAATCACATGACCATTTTACAAAAAAGAATTTTATATTGTATTTATTTTAAATGGCAAAATCAGAATTGATTAACTGTAATGGGATGAATCTAAATACTTATAAGTTACATCAATTCTACAAATGTGTCTGAAACACAGAAATGGTTCAGAGGTTACTCTACAAACTTTTGCGAAAACTTTTAAGGCAATGCCACATGGCAAATGTTAAGCAGAATTCAATGTGTTTTCATCTACAATAAGGAAGAAATTATTGACGCGGGCCGAGATAATGGGTCGAGCAATTAGCGATCAAATGTGTCAGCCTTGTTTTGTCAGCGCTCCGGGCTAAATTGTCCTTAAGGTGACGAAATGTCATAACAAAACAATTTCATTGAGTGATTAGCACAAAGGAAGCGGCTAATTTCTTGCGGTGTTATTCGGTGTTCGTGAGAAATGCACTGCGTGACTTTTGAAAACGAATTTTAAAATGTACATATTAATGAAAAAACACACGCGGTTAGACGTAGGTTGTGTTTTCATGTTTTGTTTAAATTCTATGATAGCTAGATATATTTATATACATGTATATTTAAATAAAACAAAAACTTCTGATTGCAAAGAGTTACCTCCCATTATATACTCTTCAAAAAGGATGCACGCGAAAGCGAAAGTAGAAATAAATGATGCTCGACGGTGTCGGATTTCTCAATTTGTTCTGTCCCGGTTATAACGAGACCCGGTTATAACGAGGAATCGTCCGAAGTCCCGACGATCTCGTTGTATCCGGAGTGCACTGTACATGTAAATGAGTACATGTAACGAATGATTTAGGGCACCAATGTATCAACATAGTTTTTGTAGAGGGCAACAAGGTAACGCTACGCGCAAAGTGGCCGTGTTTAGGATATCTGTCCACGAATTGCATGTACCTTTGTAACACCATAAACTGCAGGCCTCCAAATATGTTTCATTCATTTGAATTGAAAGTTGAACAGTGAAACACAAAGCTATTATAAATGACCATTATAATGTGATTGATATACATGTATAATCACCTACAACTAGTTGTTACTAAATATTAAGAGGATATTTTTCGTTTGCGTGAAATATGCCACGAGCCAGTACGGCGAGTGAAAATATGTGGAATTGTATCATGATGAGTGAAAATATATACCATATTTCACGAAAAACGAAAACAGAAACTTTTTATTTGCGAAATCGGCTTTTTGTGGCATAACAGGTAATTGGACCTCATATAAACATGAATTAAACATGAATTACTACTACTCGCTTTAAACCTAGACTGATATCCGTTCAAGCACCATTTGTATTTTCAATATAAGACGCCGATGTAAGGACAAAACTCCACCTGCACCAAAGCACCTCCCGTCCTGCAGAAATGATGGAGCTAGTCGTATGCCGCTCTCACAAAATACTCCTGCATTAAAGTCAGTACCATATGTGTCAACATTAACGTACATAAACTTGCGTCTACCAGAGCCAGCATGATACTTGATTATAATACTTTGTAATCGAAGTAGACGCCATCTGACACATGCGGAGCCTTTATGCTTAAATATTGCAATCAATGCTGCAACAAAAGTAATGGAAACTCCATTGTTAGGAGAAACCATGTGCCACTTTTAACTTCTCTCCTGTTGTCAGAAATTTGAACATGACAGTAATCATATACGGCCTGACTTACCTCTCGCAACTTTTAGCGACGGTGATATGGGCCACCCGGAACCAACATGATATCACATGTCCGAATTCCCTTTGGCACGGTACATGCAAAAAATGTCAAGCCTCAATTCAGTGGACAGCTGATGTTTTTTTTTTCAATTGATGTTTAAGGCCTAAATGATTTATATGTTGAATTATTCCATTAAAGCCGTTCTCTTACCAATACATTTCTCCATTTCATGATTGTCTTCTTCTTCGCTATCTGACTGCTGTCAATGCATTTTATATCGCAACAGTAGCAATGAGACATCCTGAAACTAACAGCATGGCAAAGTCGAACTAGAAATGTGTCCATAGGACACGGGTGCCCCCACCGCGCCACTGTCCTGTCAATTTTTTTACAAAGTCAAAGGAAATAACTCTACAAATACTGGATAAATCCACAAGCGAAACCCCAGGTGCAAATCTAAATATGCTGAGCAGCCTGCCCGGAAGGTTTAATGAATATGTCAAATCCTTTTTTAGTGACTTGCGACACAAGTTGAAAGTTGCAAAAATTTTCTAAGTGAAGGACAATAACTCTAAAAATACTAAATAAATCCAGACGAAAATACCTGGTGCACAACTGCACATGCTGATCAATATTCCTGTAAAGTTACATGACTCTTGGTCAAATACTTTTTGAGTTACGTGCGACACATGTTGAAAATTGCAAACTTTTACTAAGTCAAGGGCAATAACTCTGAAAATACTAAAAATATCCAGAAAAAAATACCCAGGTGCACAACTACACATGCTGATCAACATTCCTGTAAAGTTTCATGACTCTAGGTCAAATACTTTTTGAGTAACGTGCGACACAAAAGTGAACGAACGGACGGACGGAAGGACGGACGGACGGACAAGGGTAAATCTATATGCCCGCCACTAACGTGGGGGCACAAAAATAAGCGTCCAGTGGTTGGTCCATTTCAATGATGCCTTACCACTGAAACTCGAATTTTCATCGGGCTTCTATTTTTGTTAGGCTATTCTTATTTCTTTATTGCCTTTCGAAACAGTCATACGATTTTCGCATGAATTTCATGCGTAATTCGCAAATACAAAATTTGGAAATCATGCTAAAAGAAGACAAAAGAATATCGTGCGATCGTCGGGCGATATTCTCGCAACATATTTGAGAACATTTTGATATAGATTACCAATCGCAACTTTACGGCCCTTTCTGTCAGTCTTCGGGTAAGGACCTTGAACACAGTTTATGACCATCTAAAATGAGTAAATTCATAAAAATAAAGGTAAACGATACATTATTTCAAAACTTGTTAGTTTGGTTGTAGAAACCGAAAGTACAAAATGCAACCATGTTGTCCTTTAGTCAGATTCGTTTAAAGTTGTACATAAGTGGGTATATTTAAATTTAAAATGGCTGTCCAACATTTTTTAAATAATTTTTGTACCGGGAAGCCTTTATATAGACCTTTGGATGTCAAATATGTATACTAATCAAAAGTTCTAACGCTCGTCTAAAAATTGACTTTATTTCAAAACAAAACTAAAACAAAAACATATGAAATATTCACCACACGTATATTATCATATTTAGTTATTGTCTACATGTACGTTTTGATAATAGCTTCATGCTTGAAAGCACACAAGCTTGGCCAGTCAAAATCGTTTTTTCTTGTGCATAAACGCTTCATGTGAAATTTCAATCAATAAAATTCGAACAAAACACTTCTAAGCGTATACCAACATGTAGCCATTTTATTGAATGATTCCATTATCATGCCTAAGCATTGAAAAAAGAGGACGTGTGTTGCAACCACTATTGAAATAAAACCACTATTGAAATAAATTATTTCAATAGTGGTTGGGAATGCATTTCATTAGAAAAATCACTTTGCAACCACTATTGAAATAAAACCACTATTGAAATAAATTATTTCAATAGTGGTTGGGGATTATTTCATTTGAAGAATCACTTTGCAACCACTATTGAAATACAACTACTATCGAAGTAATTATATCAATAGTAGTTGGGGATGCATTTCATTTTAAGAGTCACTTTACAGACACGTTTAAAGACTAATGTTTCTTTTTTTTATTGTAGACGATAATGAACTTTTTAGAAGTATTACTTTGTTATTACTATTGTAACGCAAGAAACACTTTATCTAACGAACAATATCAGATATAAAAAGTGGGTATTATACTTGCATATTTTACGGTATTAATAATCAAGACTAAAAGGAAATATGGTATAATGTTACAATTTTCACGGGTGTGCAAAAATATATAACCAATTCGCGCAAATTAAAATGCAAATAAAAGGTATTAAAGACTTATATTTTACAGTAATTATAACCGAGACTATGAATTTAACGTACCTCTTTTCGGATTTTTACTGTTGTGCAGAAATAAAAAAAAAATCTCGTAGAATGATGTATAGAATTGTTTACATATTCTTTTTTTACCTTTTTCTTTCTATTGATATATTATGTGAAAATCGTAAATTATTTGTACAAGAATTAACACATTGGAAATTACCGGAACTTCAACTCAAACCCCCTGTATATTAAAATAAATCAATTAAGGATACATGTAATTATTAACATCACCATTAAGATAAATTATTTCAATAGTGGTTAGTGATGAATTTCATTACGACCACTATTGACATAAATTATTTCAATAGTGGTTAGTGATGAATTTTATTACGACCACTATTGAAATAAATTATTTCAATAGTGGTTGATGATGAAGTTTATTACGACCACTATTGAAATAAATTACTTCAATAGTGGTGGGTTATGAATCTTATTATGAGAAATAATTTGCAACCACTATTGAAATAATTTATTTCAATAGTGGTTTTATTTCAATAGTGGTTGCAACAGACGTGCGATTGGGATGTTTCAAACCGGATCGCGCTTAAGCAATGCAGCAAGGCAAATAAGATGTGCTGAGAGTACAATACGTAGACTGTACAGAAAGTTTTTAGCTACAGGTAATTTCTTTTATTTTTTATTTATTTGTGGTTTTGTCAAAATTAATTTAATTTTATCACACAAACAGCATGCTAAATCAAGGAACAACACTATCGAAACAATTGATGGAAACCCTAGTGGTTTTCTAAAGTTACTTTCTCTAATCTTATCCCAGGTTCTGTTGCCGATCTCCGGAGAGCACCAAGACGGCGAGTTACTACACTTGCGCAAGATAATAGACATGAAACATCCCAGATGCAAAATCGCACAAGACCTGCATCTAGCGCATCGCTGCCGTTACCATCGGAATACATGGCAGGCCCATATCTGGCCAAACTGTGAGAACCGTTTATGTGAACGTGGTATTAGGGCTAGATGTCAGTACGTAGGCTGCGTCTTGACGCAACGCCATCGAGCTGGAAGGCTGAACTGGTGCACACTACATCGTCGGTGGACCAGACAACAGTGTACAAACGTTCTTTTCAGTAATGAATCAAGGTTTACGCTATATAGCAAAGATAGTCGCACTATGGTTTACAGACGTCATGGGGAACGTTATTCGGATGCATGAGTAAATCCGGTCAACCATTTTCTCGCAAGCCTAATGGCGTGAGGTGGGATAATGTAAAATGTTTGATGTATACTTATCAAAAGTTCTAACGCTCATTATAATTTGGAACTATTTTTAAGAACTAGAACTCCGCGAGTCGGATGTGTCGCCTTGTGAACAATGTAGTTTAGGGGAAATGGCCAGGACAAAAATGAAATATGAAAAATAACAAAGGGCGATAACTCAAAAAATAATAAGTGCAGAGCAGCAGTTTCTGTACACTGCACTTCTTATCAATAAGATCTATCATTCTATGATGTTTCAAGTCCATAGCTTTCATACTTGAGGAGAAATGACCAGGACAAAAATAAAGTAAGAAAATCAACAAAGGGCAATAACTCAAAAATAAGAAATGCAGAGTATCAGTTCTTATGCACTGCACTTCTTTTTAATGAGATCTATCATCCTATGAAGTTTCAAGTCCATAACTTTTATACTTTCGGAGAAATTGCCTTGACAAAAATTAAGTATGAAAATTAACAAAGGGCCATAACTCAAAAATTAAGAAATGCAGAGTACCGATTCTTGTGCACTGCACTTCTTAATAATGAGATCTATCATCCTATGAAGTTTCAAGTCCATAGCTTTTATACTTAAGGAGAAATGGCCCGGACAAAATTAAAGTATGAAAATAAACAAAGGGCAATAACTCAAAAAATAAGAAATGCAGAGCACCAGTTCTTGTGCACTGCACTTCTTCTTAATGAGACCTATCATCCTATGAAGTTTCAAGTCCATGGCTTTTATACATTAGGAGAAATGGCCCGGACAAAAATAAAGTATGAAAATTAACAAAGGGCAATAACTCAAAAATTAGGAAGTGCAGAGTACCGGTTCTTGTGCACTGCACTTCTTAATAATGAGATCTATCATCCTATGAAGTTTCAAGTCCATAGCTTTTTTAGTTGAAGAGAAATGGCCCGGACAAAATTAAAGTATGAAAATTAACAAAGGGCAATAACTCAAAAAAATAAGAACTGCAGAGTACTGGTTCTTGTGCACTGCACTTCGGGTTATTGAAAGAAGCATGCATACCAAGTTTGAAGTCAATCAGACTTATAGTGACTGAGTTATGCTCCGGACAAGCTTTAGGGGACGCCGACAACGACGCCGACGCCGACAACGACGCCGACACCGCCGCCGACACCGCCGACAAAAGTAACCCCTATATGTCACCTTTTCAAGGCGACACAAAAACGGTATAAAGTACACGATTCCAAAATTTAAAATTTTAAACGGTTTCTCACAGTTTGGCTGCATTGCTTACGCGCGATCCGGTTTGTAACATCCCAATTGCACGTCCTCTTTTTTCAATGCTTAGGCATAATAACGGAATCATTCAATAAAATGGCTACATGTTGGTATACGCTTAGAAGTGTTTTGTTCGAATTTTATTGATTGAAATTTCACATGAAGCATTTATGCACGAGAAAAACAATTTTGACTGACCAAGCTTGTGTGCACTCAAGCATGAAGCTATTATCAAAACGTACATGTAGACAATAACTAAATATGATAATATACGTGTGGTGAATATTTCATATGTTTTTTTTTAAATAAAGTCATTTTTTAGACGAGCGTTAGAACTTTTGATTAGTATACATATTTGACATCCAAAGGTCTATATAAAGGCTTCCCGGTACAAAAATTATTTAAAAAATGTTGGACAGCCATTTTAAATTTAAATATACCCACTTATGTACAACTTTAAACGAATCCGACTAAAGGTCAACATGGTTGCATTTTGTACTTTCGGCTTCTACAACCAAACTAACAAGTTTTGAAATAATGTATCGTTTACCTTTATTTTTATGAATTTACTCATTTTAGATGGTCATAAACTGTGTTCAAGGTCCTTACCCGAAGACTGACAGAAAGGGCTGTAAAGTTGCGATTGGTAATCTATATCAAAATGTTCTCAAATATGTTGCGAGAATATCGCCCGACGATCGCACGATATTCTTTTGTCTTCATTTTAGCATGATTTCCAAATTTTGTATTTGCGAATTTCATGCGAAAATCGTATGACTGTTTCGAAAGGCAATAAAGAAATAAGAATAGGCTAACAAAAATAGAAGCCCAATGAAAATTCGAGTTTCAGCGGTTAGGCATCATTGAAATGGATCAACCACTGGACGCTTATTTTTCGACTTTGCTTTCAGGATGTCTCATTGCTACTGCTGCGATATAAAATGCATTGACAGCAGTCAGATAGCGAAGAAGAAGACAATCATGAAATGGAGAAATGTATTGGTAAGAGAACGGCTTTAATGGAATAATTCAACATATAAATGATTTAGGCCTTAAACATCAATTGAAAAAAACAACATCAGCTGTCCACTGAATTGAGGCTTGCCATCTTTCGCATTCACCGTGCAAAAGGGAATTCGAACATGTGATATCATGTTGGTTCCGGGTGGCCCATATCACCGTTGCTAAAAATGTGCGAGAGGTAAGTCAGGCCGTATATGATTACTGTCATGTTCAAATTTCTGACAACAGGAGAGAAGTTAAAGGTGGCACATGGTTTCTCCTAACAATGGAGTTTCCATTACTTTTGTTGCAGCATTGATTGCAATATTTAAGCATAAAGGCTCCGCAGGTGTCAGATGGCGTCTACTTCGATTACAAAGTATTATAATCAAGTATCATGCTGGCTCTGGTAGACGCAAGTTTATGTACGTTAATGTTGACACATATGGTACTGACTTTAATGCAGGAATATTTTGTGAGTGCGGCATACGACTAGCTCCATCATTTCTGCAGGACGGGAGGTGCTTTGGTGCAGGTGGAGTTTTGTCCTTACATCGGCGTCGTATATTGAAAATACAAATGTTGCTTGAACGGATATAAGTCTAGGTTTAAAGCGCGAGTAGTAGTAATTCATGTTTAATTCATGTTTATATGAGTTCCAATTACCTGTTATGCCACAAAAAGCCGATTTCGCTGTAAGATACATATAACAGGCATGTCAAACTTATACCCCTAGGGGGTAATTTTAAATGACAACGTGATTATTTCACTCAGTGCAATTTACAGAGAGTATCAGCCAAGGAAATGAATTTTATGTCAACAGCAGGTCATTGGATATCGGTCAATGAAAACCTAAACGTATAGTAACCGGAGACAATACCAACAGTTAAAGCAGCCATGATAAAAATTGCTGGAGCCAAGAAAAGAGTCTGTCTGCCTAGACGTCACTGCTTACCGCGCCTGCTTATCTGTCTGTCTGTATCAGTCGTTTCCTGCACAAAGGGTACATAACCTGGACAAGTCGTCATTCATATATTTTAGGGTTATAATCTGCCTAAATGTAATCTTTAAATTTAAAATTCATTAAATGATACTTAATATGTACTTAGTCTACCTTTGTAATTCTTATTATTTTAACAGGAGGTCAATATGACCATTATAATATGCATCATGACGACAAACTAGGTGTTGAAGACAAAATAAATGATCATGTCTTTCGGACGGACTTAACTGACTGATAAGCTTTTGCAAACTGGTGAAATATTAATTGCATTATAATACATAGTGAGAGTAACCATATGACATAGAACAGATGTGTTATTTTGTTTGCTTTTCCGCTGAATGTAGCTTTAGTGAAACAGGTGCTTGTCTCTATTCTATATCATACTTCACAGATAAATTGAGGTGAACTTATACGGCTGTATTTGTTACGTTTTGGGCCACGTACCGTGCATATTCTAAAGAATATGTCTTATAAGGGGTCTGTCGCACGAATTTTGTTGATAATTCAAGTGACAAGAACACTAGAAAAAAATCAGAACTTTCGAAACATTTTTAAACTATTTCGCGAATGCCGTTAGCAGCTGTGTTACTCACACTCGAAGCCCATTGTGATATGGGTTTAAGATTTCGCTTTCGTGCTTTTAAATAAGAAGCTCTTTTTTAACTACGTTCAAAATAAGGAAAATTAATGACGCCCGAGAGGGCAGGGCTATGATTTGAACATACTTCCAGGAAGTCCATAACACAATCTTTCATGCAAAATATTTAGCAGGTTTAGTCTCCATAGTTTTTTTAAACGTAGAAATATTTAACTCTATACATTATATATAAAGGAAAAAATGACCGCCCTGGGATGAAACCAGTTTAGTCCCCGGGTCATAATTTGAACAAACTTGGTATATGTATGTATACTAGACAGAGCAAAATAATGTTGATGTTAAACTTTAATTATATACATATATAGGAAAACGCACAGAACGAAATGACACAAGGGCTGTAAGTCGAACCAATGTTATAGAGGTTCACTAAATAATGATGCATGCTAAATATCTAAGATGAGCCAATGGACTCCTGTGGGATGCAATATAACCCATGTGCTAAAAACGATTTTCGTAGAGTGTTATGCAAGGAAGATACCGGGAAAACTATCAAATTTGGGCGAGTTGAATCAGGGGAAATATCATTTGAAAACTACGTTAACAGCGGACGTACATATGCGCTATCAGACGACATACAAATTGTAATCACAAACGCTCACATTGGGCACGTGTTCAGACGATCTAAAAAGCGATAACCCGACCGCCGTATTGTGAATTACATTCATTGACAAAACAGTTAAATGATTATGTTTTGATTGTTTTCATAAAAGATAATGTTAATAAGCTGTCTTTACTAATAGTAAACAACATAAATATTTTTAAGTTAATCTTAGCATTTCATAAAGAATGCGTTTAAAGGATATATTAACGTAGATATATTTGGAAAAGTAATTTATTCCTGATGACTACCATATTTTAAGGGTTTTCGCTTTACACTTATTAAATCTGAAAAATTATTTGGCATTTAAAGCTAATTCGAATTCTTACACACTATCATTTGTGGTAGCTGGTAAATGACATATCGAATTTAAACCGTGTCGTTTCTTAGTGTTGCTTGTATGTCCGCACTTTTGCGGTGAAGAAAACGAAATAACGACAAGATCAGAAAAGCACACGATACATAAAATAACTATGTTTTATATTTTTGACACGCCTGTTTTTGGCAAATTCAACCTCTATTTTTACACACTTTATAAAAATGAAAACTGCATTACATTGTTATATTTACTAAAATGTTGTAAAGTTTAAATGTTTTGTTTACTACGTTCCCGTGAATTTATAATATCAGTTATGTCTTTGATTTTCCGGAGAAAATGCAACAAAGCGAAACAGGAAGATACGACACTTATGATGCTTAGTTAAATTTTCGATTTTTTAAACTGTCACATTTTCTTGTTTCAAATCCTTGTATCGTCAATTTTTTGCAGTTGTTACTTTTTTGATACATTGTCATGTTCCGGTTGTAAAAGAGCACGCATCGTTTGAGGATGATAGAATTTACAAAGTGGCATAACATATGATACTAAATAAGATGTTAACATTATTTCAACAATTGTAATTTCAGTTCTAAATCAACTTGCTGTTAAATCCGTTAAATGTGTCGCCATTATTCAATTATGCTATGACATGAACCACATATGCAATATATGGACATGCATAATCGTTAAATTATACAACCGCATTATAAAAGAAAATGCGAAAAAAGCAGCAAAGCAAACAAAAAATAAAGTATACAAAAACACCGGCAATGTTACAATATTAAAATGTTACAATGCGAAAGAGCGAAAATACGAAAAAGTAAATAACCCAACTTGCTTTTTCTTGTGTTTTTAGAGATGCTACCATTACTTTGTGTCTTTTTGTGTGTTTTTTTGTGTTTTTTTTTTGTGTGTGTGTGTTTTTTTTCCTTATTCCACATTTGCAATTTCATGACGAAAAGCAAAAATCAGCATGGCCTTAAAAGCAGCACGCCTCCAGACTAATGCTTATTTTCAAAATTTTGAAATTTTATTTAACGGTATAATATTGTTTAGTTACCAAAAGGTAGCAACTTACACGTTATCAACTGTACTTACCACCAACGTAAATTACAAAAGGAGGTAAAAAAATGCAAAAAATACCCCCATACTGCGTTAGTAACGCAGTAGGACTATAGTTAAAAAATAATGAAAAATCAGTAATTATAGTATTTTATTTTATGTAAAATTTTACTTGAACCTTGCATTTTTCTACTTTTTTTGAAATCTTAGTACATTGTTTCAAGGTTGATTTTATGGAAATATTTTGGAGCATCTGGATGCATGCCGCTTTAATCAGTCTTCATTCACATGTATACTGTATTGGATATTGAAACTGAACACAAAACAGTTGTTTAACAACAAATAAGGTCATGGTGAAGGAACCACCTTTTGTAGGAAAATATCAAAGCAGATATAAGTTCTACAACGTAATAAATTAAAAATAAGATTAATATACTAAACATATCGGGTATATTACTAAATACATGAAATGTAACTATTATTCCTTGTCTTTAGTTAGCTCTTAAAGTGATTAAAATAAATGCAATTTTATAAGTAAGATGCTTCTGATCATCCAATATATACACTCGCTATGACGAAACATATAATAAATACTTCAAGGCGAAGGATCAATAAATGGCATTTTTAATACATTGTTAATGAGAATATAGCTTGAAAAGCACTGTATAGCTAATTATTTTTCAATCTACAATTTAGTTAATTGTCAATGCAGGATATAAGTCAGGGAGTCTTACCTCCATTTTGTTTCAAGATGTAACACAAATCTGCTCCAATCTGAAAATAAATAAATATATAAAAAAATAGATAAAAAGAAAGAAAGAAGGAAAAAAAATTGCCGTCCTTAAAAGGGGTCAAACCAATTATTATGAGCATATTTGATAAAAGACTACCTTACAATGCTCAAACGGTTTGGTGTTCATCCATCAATTAATTCAGTAGAAGCAGACGTTTATATTTTTATGCTCTAGAGGCCCCTAAAAGGGACCGATCAAATTATTTTGAACAAGTTTGATAACATACAATATAAAAATGCTACAAACAAAGTTTGGTCATCACCCATCGATTAGTTCAGTAGAAACAGGTGTCTCATTTATTTTTAGCTTTAGCGGTCCCTAGCAGGGGCAAATTTAATCAATGTGATCAATTTTGAGAAAAGACTGCATAAGAATGCCACAAATAAGTTCAATAGAAGAGATATGTAGAGCTTTTTCCAATTTTAGCTTCAACCCGAAAAGGAGCCAATCATAATAATATGAGCAAATGTGATGAAAGACTACCTGAGAATGCTACAGACAAAGTTTCGTGATCATCCATCAAATTTTTCAGTAGAAAAAGATGTTAAGAGATTTATCTATGTTTAGCTCTGTTGATCCCTTAAAATGGCTAATTAGAATGAAACGACTAAATTTAAGTGTGACTGTCACAAGGATGCTACAGACATATTTTGAAATAAATCTGCTGACCAATTTCAGAGATGAAGGTGAATGTTGACGCATGACGACAGACAACGGACGCAGGAGCATCCCCCTTTGATAATAATAGCTCACCCTGAACTTTCGGTTGTAGTGAGCTAAAACGGCGAATGATATATCTAGAAGGCATTTACAGTAACATTCGAGCGTATCTAACTCGCTCCTTCTACTGGCTAGATCTTAAGCATTGGGTATGATCCGGTAGTTATTCGCCTAACTTTCAATTGATTCTTCAGAATCGTATCGGTTAACCCTTATGACATGTATGATATCCATGCGATATGGGCTAACTAAAAAAGTCAGAGTCTTGCATCTTTGTCACGATAAACTGGACTGTATGAATCGATAATTGAATTGTGTCCATTTTTGAATGTATGATTTCACTATCTACACAGTTGCCTAAGATGCTTTATTGTTGCCATAAATGTTACAAATATCACTATTATTATTTGTTATAAAAGATGTTGTTAGTTTTGATTGGGCTTCTGTGTAAGCCATATTTTACATTTACTAATGTAATTACGAAATCCATATAGTATCACATGAAAAAAAATATAATATTGGCAATACGTGATTATACAACACAAAAGGCGTTATAACGCGAATTGAAAGGCGTTATTAAGCGGATCAAAAGGGCGTAAAAACGCGAGCAAAGGCATTATACCGCTAATCAAAAGGCGAAATAACGCAAACAAATGCGTTACAACGCGAAACAAAGGCGTAATAACGCCAATCAAAAGGGTTGTAATGCCAATAAAGGCGTTATAGCGCGAATCAAATTGCGTAATTACGCGAAACAAAAAGTGTAGTAAAGCGTATTAAGGCATTATTACGCGAATCAAAAGAAACTTAACTACGCGAACCATAAGGCGTAATAACGCGAATCGAATAAAAAGGCATTATAATGGCATTGAATACAATATCCTTACTAATCAAATGGCCTAGTAACATGATAAAGTAAGAACAATATTGATCTGAGTTTATTGCTAAAAAAAAACACTCGTATATAATAAAATTATATACATGTACATTTACAATAACCATAATTCCATTTCCGCAGTAATAATGAGAACCTGTTGATATTTGTCAATATAAGGTGACTTGATGACTCATATGTCTATCGGTCTGGATGTAGATACAGTTGCTCTGAATTCACATGTATCACATCATTGATTTATAATAAATAAATTTCCTTATTCCTGATCTTTTCTCATCTTATCTTATCGTGTTCTATATGTGCGTCATATGTTCAATTATAAGACGCCACGTGCGTGTATTCAGCAATGGGGAAAATTTTTGTCTTGCTTCTGTGTATTTTTTAACAAAATCACAATGTTTTCATTTTTTTTATAAAAATAGCTTCTTTTTTAATGTCCAAAATGTCATCGAGCCTTAAGGAATTAAAATAAACGTTTAACTGAAGTGATAGTGCCTTGTTTGAATATCATATTCTTTTTATCATTATCTAATTGTATTATCCTAATAAATTACATGAAAATAAGCCAGTCTATAGTCTATCGTTATAAAACATAACGGTTGAAAGAGGTAACTCACTTCATTTGCACCGCCTCTGTTGAAGTACGGCTCCGCTTTAAATTGTCGCCAAATTTAATATGATGCTCTGTATGCTAGCATTTACTTCGTTGACGGAGGGAAGGAAACCAGGGCAACTATAATCAATATCATTTCCTTACAAAATTAGGATGAATCATTGAATTGCAAGTTACAAAGCCTGAAAAAAAGCCAATTATCAGAGAGGCGGGTCTCTCTCAACCGTTAAAAATTTCAGCACGGGAACCAAATTCGGACAGGGAACACGGGGTATGACTTAAATACGCGACGGAGATTCTTATTGGCGCTACTCAAGCGTCATGGTCATAGAGTTATTACTTCTGACAAAACAGGCAACGTGGTGCTTACTCATAGAATATTTCTCATGGTATTATAACGAGTTTATACAGTTATGAAACATATTAAAATGTGGGTAAAAAGTACGTTTTTGACTTTAAAATTTTCTACAATAGGTATTTGCCAATATGAATTCTTTTTGAAAGAATTAATGTTACGTATGGTCTCTTTTTGCCTGATTTATTATATTTGAGTTTCTAACTAGATTCGGCAACTTGTAATCTTTTGTTTAATGAAGTACATTAATAGTTTATAAATAAGTTAACAATACCTTACTTAGAATTAATTATATTTAACATAACTATTATGTGATATTTCCAACCCATAAAAGACCATTAACATACACCTTATTATATAAGTAGAATTTTTTATTATTCTGATTCCTTTAACACTGCAATATCGTGCAAAGTAAAGACAATATTCAAAGACTAGTACTATGTAATGTGTTATTTATTATATATTTCTTGCCTTCTCCAACTTTAAACACTAATTTTATTTTAATCAACAATAGTGCCCAAAATAATCCCAAATCAGTTCAGAAACGGAAAGAAACTATTCCCAATCAGCACGAAACGATTACGCATCGTGGTTAGTGTGTTGAAATTGTACATTGTATAACCCCAACTAAACACTGAATCTTCACGGCTTCTTGTTCAGTTGAGGTACACATTTGTACTACCCAACATTTATCGCGCTACTCAGTGTACTGTTTAAAAAGTGTAGAAAGAGTGCCTAAAAAAGCTACATATTACTGCAGTTATTAAACTTAGATTTGATGTAGAAAATTCCGACTTGCATATATATTCCAGTGAAATGTTTAATCAGTCTATGCTATGAGGTCAATTCCGCCTGGTGAGGCGAACACAAAAAGCAGCTTTCGCCTGTCCGGAGTACTATTACACCTGCAATGCTACAGTCCATGTCCTCTCGAAAGGTTTATTTTAAAAAAATTATAAAGCGGTAATAAAATATCTCAAGGAGTATTAGGCGAAAAATATTGATATATTAACCTGGAGAACCTGATAAAATATATCACAGTAAAACCTAGACAATTAAATGAAGGATAAGGTAGCGTATGAAAGAGCTGTTGTTTGCAACGGTCAATGGAATAAACTATATTTACAAATTTACATAGAGGTTATTCGAGCACATTTATAATCAAACTAAAGTCATAGTAAGGATTACATCAAGTGTCGTGTATGTTCCAAAATAACACACATTTGGGATAAAGATAACTATGCTTTAAACTAAAGAATTTGAATTACCAAAAACAATCATATTACACATACTTGCCCTACTATTTCATTTCAAATCAATAAAAGTCTAAGGGAAATTCCAAAATATGACTCAACAGGAAAAGCCATTGAATGCAAAGCATCAAAGGGCGTAAGTCGTCCAAAAAGAATTTAATCCAGGTTTAGCCATCCTAAATACTTAACAAAAGATGTGTACTTTATAGGCAGTAACCATTCTCATTGTGACCTGGAGGCTAGGCCCAGTTTAAAGGTTGAAACTTGTAACACACCCAAAAAGAAAAGAACTCTGTACTTGCCCAAAGATACACAAGACAATTAATAATAGTCAATTAACTAATCTTACCGATTTATTTTACCAGATACAAGGAGTAAACCTGAAGTCATCATCTAATATATATGCACAGGCGCGTGTATTGTGACCTGGGAAGATATAAACGTATGACCAGATTGATAAAAAAACCTGCTGTTTCATACTTAAAAGTGATCAAACCTAAAAAAAAAAAAAAAAATCGTAAATAATGACGCCCTTTAAAAAATATAAACTATTCAACATTAAAGTATATTTTTAGGGGTCATCTACTCTTACATTATTTTTTTTGGTGTTTTGTGACAATGTTTTAAGATGAACTCTTAGGAACAGAGTTTTTATCAAATCCTTCGGTCTAATAATTATTTTCTTCACCAGGACTCTGATACTGTGCCTGTGCTAAATGTTAAAGCTAAAAAGCTATTGTTAGGTTGCATGACATGCAAAATGTATTCCTCATATGATATATGCAATAGACATAAGAGGACTAAAATGAACTCATAGGGGGAGGACATTTATAAAGGTACTTCTCAGAGCAGTCTAGTCAGAGGAAGGATTAGACCCGACACATCAACCAGCTGCTTATCAAGAAGATAAGACTCTTGACCATGTAAGGTATCATCATTACATAATGGCAGATGCTTGAAGTTCCATGAAGAAAGAAATAAGAACTTCTACAATGTGCATATACAGTGTGATACTGTATCAATGCATTAGTATAGATCTAAAAGCATATGTCTATACGCTTTGTCCATTTCAAAATAAAAATACAATCTATTAATTGAATCATACATTTTCAGTTGTAAAACATCTTAAACCTGGATTAATTACACTGACCTGAACCGATCGAACATGACTTTAGAAGACCAACTGTGAGCGTATCGGCCGGTACACTCATTTTAGTCTTAATAATGAAACTAGTTCTAACACACTCATATATTTCCCGCACTCTAGTTGGTTTATGTCCATTGAATTCTGATGTTTACCAGAGCATAACTGAATTTAACTCATGGTTATAGTTGCTCCAAGTCAACTGGATGAGAAAAACTTTCTACATTGACCCTCAGGACTCTAACCTGTTGCACCCAACGGAAATATGTATCGTAAGTTCTATGAACGAGTGTGGCTGTAAAGCGATTGAACTATCTGGCCGCTTACACATTTTTCTGGCCTAAATAGTGAACAGTTTCTAAACCGTGACAGATATTTAGATTTTTAAATTAACAGATAATTAATTCTTAATTAATAATTGAGAAATAAAAACCTTACATACTCATAGTCTAAATTAAATAACAATTTATATATTATGTATAATTATTTTTACTAAAAAGGGCTTAGACAGTAAACTATTGGTTGTGCCATTATTTATAACAGGTTAATTTGAAAGTGAACATAACTGTGCTAATACATGTACAATATCTATTTTTTGTACCGGATAAAAAAACTAACCCTTTTTCTATGATAAGAAATTTTATGAAGGCTGATTTGTATTTTGCATCAAGGGCACTGGGCGAAAAAACATGTAAATGCAACAAACACACCACTTTGTGTCTGGCGCCCTGTTACTTTTTTGTACTTTGTTGGTTTTCATGTGGCACCCGCTATAAAATTAAGTGTACAAAATTTACTCAAGGGCAAGTAAAAATCTACTCTATGAAAAGTCTGTTGCCGGGTTGATCAAGAGACCTAAGCTTGGAAATTGAGACCGGTGTCCCTCCATTACAAATAGATAAGACAGAAAGCTGTCCTTTTCAATCTATGCACATGTTAGAAAAAAATTAGAATAACCATTCAAAATATGATTTTTTGAGACTTTATCAATTATATTGCTTGATCCAAGTTTCAGGACATTTTCAATCAATACATGTATTATCATTTATAACTTTAAATGAAAGTCTCATCCCTTTAATAATAATGACATAACTGTAACTCTTTAAATTCAGAAATATAATAAGTCCCATCAGTCATCATATCAATAAAATAAGATATACATGTATGCACATAACATTAATAATTCCCAGTTTCTATTAAATAAATATGAAATCCTAACATTAACATTGGTACTAATGGATGGAATTCAAAATCTAGTAGAATATATAAACTCTGTTATAGATATTATTATTAGCCAGCTAACACTGGGTATAAAGAGTTATAACCTGTAGACTGATCAATACATGCATTATCATTTATAAATTTAAATGCAAGTCTCATCCATCATAACTGTAAGTCTTTAAATACAGAAATACACATTATATCCATATACTATGATACACTTGTATGCACATTACATTAATAATTCTCAGGTTCCATTAAAATAAATATATACATCCTATTAACAGGAATTCATAATCTTGTAGAAAGAAAACTATTTTGTTTTTGTTTGTTTGTTTGTTTCATTTTACGCCTTTTTCAACAGTATTTCTGTCATATAGGCGGGTAGTTTCCCTAACCATCGTTCCTGGAGAGTTACACCAGTACTAGACAACCTTCCTCCGCGCTTAACTACCAAAGCATCTCCCGGGGATTGAACCCACGCCAGAGAGGTACTGGATTAGAAGTCATCGCGACTCTAACCCAGTCGACCACGGAGGCGGTAAAAAAAGTAATGTACATGATATTGTATATAGTATAAAAGTAAAAAAAAAAAATCTCAAATAGTCTATATATCATGTCATACAGATTAAGTTGTGTTAGTGTCTAAACATTAAATGCATATCTCTTACAGTAACAAATACTGTCCCTCTTTTAACCTTCCATTAGACTTTACTATACAATGTTATAACTAACTCCATATAATGTAATCAAGTGTTTAAAATGAGCACCTATATGTATAGCTTTTAATATTCTACCTTTCAATTTTTACCAAAGGTTATTTTAGTAACAATTCATATACAAACACATAGAAAATGATAATTTCACATAGTGATTAGAAGATGCTCTAGCAGAATACCTATAGGTATGTTCCAACTGAACAAACTAGAAAAATCTGGTCTAGGGTATATCAAGCCAGTAAAAATATATATCAATATTCACTCATCAGGGCCTCTCTGCTTTTGATGACCTTACAACTGGTAAATTTCATAAAAAAAAACAAAAAATAGTAAGTAATACTAAAGATAGAGTAGACAGAAAAGAACAAATAATTTAGTAAACATGAGTTACTTCCCCTTAAAAAAGAGAGAAAACCTGAAACCCAAAAGAACACCCTAAACATTAAAATTACGAAATGTTGCAGCTCAGTCAGTTTTATTAAGCCATGAAAATTAATGGTTAAGTATTCATAAAAAAAATAGATGACCATGTGACAGCAGTTATTGCAGAAAATCGGATAGCTTTCAACATCCGGATACTGGTACACTTTGTAAAAATAATCATTCTGTGCAATAGATTAACGTAATATGGATAAAATCAATAGGATAATCGTTTAAAACAGTTCCATTCCTATCCTTATACTCATTTGCAGGTGAACATTCTTTTTGTAGGAAAATTTTGAAAAAACATGAATGAAAAAGAATACGGCATCAATGTCATGAATGTAGACCACAACGATATTCGAAATCCGGGCTTTAGTATTGCCAATAAAGCTAAGGGACAAGCTGTTAAACTGAGCCTGCAATTTCGTGAAAATTATATCACAATGCACATGCTTTTTACATGAAGTTATTAAATACAAATATAACAACATATTTATTTACTTGATTTTTACGAATCAAAATAAATCTAATTAACTCAACATGAAATTAACTGCTAATAATAACAGCTCCTTCCATAGGCAAAAATAAAAAGCATTCCATATAAGACGACGCCGCTCACCGGCGTCGCCAATAAATATAATCGCAAATACTCGGCCGTTTCCGTCATTCTTCGATAATTTGCTTTAACACGCGAATCAGTATTAGTTATGCGGATCTCGATACTGAAGAAGAATTTTGAGGGGATCCGTTGTGCAATTACTTGTATCTTAAGTGCATTATTTTTAAAATAATACGCACTTCTGGAGTAATGTCTTGTCATATGCGAAACACTTGGGTATTTAAATGTTATGAAGCAATATCTTATGAATTGATATCATAAATATAAAAAGTAAATTTATGATGTTTCTATGGTGGCTGATTTGTGTCGTTTGTGTTTTCGACCCGCGGCCCTTGGAAGCGTGCTGCTGTTCGCGCCGCCCGCCAAATTTTTCTTTTAACGCTAGCAATAAATATTTGGTTTCGTGGCCTCGGACAATATATCGCACAGGTTATTAGCGTGTGTTCGCTCAGCGCCAAGCTTATTTCAATTGATTTATTCTCGACTTTATGTTATTGGCTTGGCGGGATCACGGGGCGAAAACACGAAATGATACGAATCAGCAACATATGTTCCCATAATCTAATGGTCGTTTCTCGAAAGATATATAGCATACATGGCGACTGTTTGTTAACACAATAAAATATTCGGAACAAAATTTGCAGTGCTATTTTAAAAACGTTATAAACCTTTTAGCAACGATTTTGTGTAACGCGCAATTCGCTACAAATTACATGTTTAATTCTTAAACATATTGATGGGCATAATATCACTTTACTTTATGATTTTCTAAACATTTATTTCAAGTTATATTATGCAAAATATTTGTATCGCATTTGACGTATCTATGATCTAGACTCGTATGTGACTGAATTATACAAGAATATATATATATATATATATATATAAAAAAAGAATGTCGCATGTGCGTATATCATGCATGCAATCGGTAAGTCTGTTGGAAACTGGAAACGGAACACTAGCATTGTACTTTCGGACCGGGTACGAAATCATTCCCAATGTTACAATAATTGATGAGCCATTTTACTCACAGTAAATTTGGTATTTCTTTATAAGTCTTTATGGTATAACAAACCTAATGTAAAACTGTTTTCATAAGTTATCTTTATTGTTAAGTAAGTCTTGTATATATGTACCTGATGTTTTTATTTGACCGCAAAAATCATTTATCATATTAGCACGGTTACTCTTTCCTAGTCATGTTTAAGATATCTTTATTTTACTGTAAATAAAATGGACGTTTATTCAAATCAAATTAACACAATAATCAGCTTTCGAAGTAGTAACTTTCTTTCTATAATTTATGATGTCTAATTTACGCCTTATCTACGGAAGCGTATCAGGGCCTACAATTGGTGAGATGTTTTGCGCTTAGTCGACTTATTTTTATTTGCATTGATAAGATGTTTATAATTTATTACCATAGCGCGAAACAAATAATTCGGCCTTTCACGAAGTGAATGTCATATCTATTTATAGCTTTCATATACAGCAGTAAATACTAACATAACCCACTGTGTAATGCAAAATACTTAGTAATTTCATGTAGAAGTAATTTTATGTAGAAAATACAAATGTAAGAAATATATTTACCAAATTTAAAGTTTACATTTTTATTTTGTCTTTTATACTGCTTTTATATATAGGTAATTTGATCCCGTTCTCATCCATTAATATGACATACTGTGAATCACCAAATGGGAAACCAATATATGACCTTACATAATTGAAATCGAAAGGAATTCTTGCATCCGAATTTATTTTTATCTGTAAATCGAAGGGATTAATTGATAAAAATCGGGTATATGGACACAAAAATAGTCAACACAAATAGCTCCGCGCCTGTGAGTGCGGAGCATTAAATAGATAAACTGCTAAAAAATAAATATAATCTCAAGATTATTGCTCCATACAATATTAAATCTAAGTATATTAGGACGCCAACAGGGCACATGCAGGGTATGGAAAACTCCTAGGTGCTCGATAAGCTAATGGTTAAATGTTTCTCAAGAAAATAACAACGAACACAGTTATAAAAAAAAATGACTGTCTTAAAATTAAACTCATATTCATCAAATACGGAGATAATCTAGCAGTATTTTTACATTTGCAAGTAGTAGTCAATATAAATACCAATAAACAACTGTTTTATAAACAGTGTTCAATTCGTAGAACAAGACAGAAGAGAATATACTCTTACTTTGGAAGACATAGATTACAAAATATTTGATTTTGCAATAGCATGTGAATGTGGAAATTTATAAATAAGATTATAAGCAGTTGGAAAGTCAACACATAACTGTGAAAAAAAAATAAACAAACAAACACGGTTAACATACAAAAAATATTGTTTATGGGTATTGTTATGACAATTTGTAATAGAAATAACTGATATAACATTCAAATATAGTGTTGAATCTTTTTTTATTATTCGAATGAATGGTGTATTCATTTTTACAACTGTAATTTGATTGAAATAAATGTTGTCTCTGGATGGCCCTAGAAAATTTATCGTGAAAACGTAATTAAAATTGATAGTATTCACTTTTGGTGCAAAAATAAAAACTAAACTAGAACTCCGCGAGTCGGATGTGTCGCCTTGTCAACAATATAGTTTAGGAGAAATGGCCAGGACAAAAATGAAATTTGAAAATCAACAAAGGGCAATAAATCAAAAAATAAGAAATGCAGAGCAGCAGTTTCTGTGCACTGCACTTCTTATCAATAAGATCTATCATCCTATTAAGTTTCAAGTCTAAAGCTTTTATAATTTATGAGAAATGGCCAGGACAAAAATAAAGTTTAAAAATTAACAAGGGCAATAACTAAAAAAATAAGAAATGCAGAGTACCAGTTCTTGAGCACTGCACTTCTTCTTAATGAGATCTATCATCCTATGAAGTTTCATGTCCATAGCTTTTATACTTAAGGAGAAATGGCCTGGACAAAAATTAAGTATGAAAATTAACAAAGAGCAATAACTCAAAAAATAAGAAGCGCAGAGTACCAGTTCTTGCGCACTGCACTTCTTCTTAATGAGATCTATCATCCTATGAAGTTTCAAGTCAATAGATTTTTTACTTTAGGAGAAATGGCCCGGACAAAAATAAAGTATGAAAATTAACAAAGGGCAATAACTCAAAAAATAAGAAGTGCAGAGTACCGATTCTTGTGCACTGCACTTCGGGTCATTGTAAGAAGCATGCATACCAAGTTTGAAGTCAATCCGACTAATAATGACTGACTTATGCTCCGGACAAGCTTAAGGGGACGCCGACAACGACAACGACGCCGACAACGACACCGCCGACAAAAGTAATCCCTATATGTCGCCTTTTTCAAGGCGATACAAAAAGGAGGGTAAAGTGATAAACGAAGAATATACATGCGTAGTATTAAATTGACGATTACTGCTTATGATTATAACCATATTAACATTTTGAACATATAACGCAGTATCATGGTGTGTGAAAAGTATTGAACAAAACGAATATAATATTTCAGTAAAAACGCGAATCATTTTCAACGTATAAATAGAGAAGTCTAATGCTTAACAACAACCAAATTAATAGGAAATGCACGAATACTTGAATACTCTAAATGTTTTGGATGAAGGAAGATGACAAAAATAGCTTTACATGACGTTTTCCCCTTAATAAAAGTTGGGTAATAATAGATAAACTCTTCTTAGTGCTTTATTATATAATTGAATTGAATACATTTATAATGTATATTATAGAATAAGTTTTCAGATCGGGGGAAACTGGTGGACTCCGCCTACTGAATATAAATGGTAGTAGTTAGTTTTTATCGCTTGTTAACTGCATTGCCGAGTTTCGTACAGACCTGGTACAAAAAACTACGGAATGCCGTTAGGGCCATTGCCTATGAATGTGTTGATCTGAAACGCAATAGTCGATAGTACGATGGTGAAAACGCGAAATCACGAAACTACGATGGTGAAAATGCGAAAGCACGATGATGAAAACGCGAAAGTACGATGATGAAAACGCGACAGTACGATACTACGATGATGAAAGCGCGATAAACTATCGTGTTTTCACCATCGTACTGTCGCGTTTTCACCATCGTAGTTTCGTGATTTCGCGTTTTCATCATCGTACTGTCGTGTTTTCATCATCGTTCTATCGCGTTTTCACCATCGTACTATCGCGTTTTCACCATCGTACTATCGCGTTTTCATCATCGTACTGCCGTGTTTTCATCATCGTGCTATCGCGTTTTCACCATCGTGCTGTCGTGATTTCATCATCGTACTATCGCGTTTTCATCATCGCACTATCGCGATTTCACCATCGTAGTTTCGTGATTTCGTGTTTTCACCATCGTACTATCGACTATCGCGTTTCAGATTAACACATTCATAGGCGATGGCCCTAACGGCATTCCGGAATGCCGTTAGGGCCAGCGCCTATGAATGGTTTGATCTGAAACGCGATACTCGACAGTACGATGATGAAAACGCGAAATCACGAAACTACGATGGTGAAAACGCGACAGTACGATGGTTGTCATGATGCCTCTCCTCATGATGAAGGTCGACTTTATAATTTAAATAATTATTTTGTTGATGATAAGCAGAAGTTGATTTCGATGATAATGATTATAATCATGACGATGATGATAACTATATTAAGGATGATGATCGTGATGATGTTGTAAACTATAGTATAATATATTTTATAGTTCATTACGTAAGTGGCATATGTTTATTCTTATGTACAGTACGATGGTGAAAACACGATAGTTTATCGCGTTTTCACCATCGTACTATCGTACTGTCGCAATTTCATCATCGTACTATCGCGTTTTCATCATCGTGCTTTCGTGTTTTCACCATCGTAGTTTCGTGATTTCGCGTTTTCACCATCGTACCATCGTGCTGTCGTGATTTCATCATCGTACTATCGCGTTTTCATCATCGCACTATCGCGATTTCACCATCGTAGTTTCGTGATTTCGTGTTTTCACCATCGTACTATCGACTATCGCGTTTTAGATCAACACATTCATAGGCGTTGGCCCTAACGGCATTCCGTAAAAAACAGTGTGTCAGGTTTACCGCAAATAACAATAGAACTTTTTTGTTGCCTTATTTCATGTGCAATCCGGTCTAACTCGGTTTGTTTGAGGTCCATGAAGCAAAATTTTAAGTTGTCACATTGTATCGGATCCAGATCATTAAATACACAAGTATCGCGTAAGTGTTTGAAAAAAAATCCACCAATGGATTCCATTTTTCTCGTAATGTACACCACCACTTCTCAATGCGTTGGTTAGATGTGCTTTTTCCAGCTACAATGCTTCGAGTACCAACTATCGGATCTGTAGAATCGTGTCTGAAGTATTGCTGCAATAGTAAAGCAATGCAGTTTTCCGTACCAACATCACAACCTAGTAATTGGGTGAGGGGGACTTGATAATGTTCATTAAAGGTGTCTAAACGTATCTTGCAATAAGGTGTGGGCCAAAACCTCTAACCATGTTATTTTTCTACTTTACCCATTCACAGCACCATGGATATAAAATCCTTGTAATTTAAGTTTGTCTTAACCGTCCATATGTCATATAAACCTGGTTCTTTGGCGTAGTATACGCGTCGGCATAAGCGATGAGCTTTCCGCATCTCAATACCATCCGGATCAAGCGCTCTCATTATTTCCATGACGTCGTCTCCCTTGACGTACATGTGGTAATCCAGCATTAACCTACACCATATTGTACGGTATTCTATGCGTTGTCCATTTGTTTGTATTTCTCTGTTTATAACATCAGACACAGTCTCAATAGGAGTATATATTCCATTACGCCGTTTAGAATTTAAGCGTTTAAAAAGTCTATTCACTGTACTAAATGACGTTGTAATGCCATGACGTACCAGAAAGTACTCTATTATCAGCAGAGTTTTGTTTGTTTTGATGTTGAGGGTAGGTATCTTGGCACGGTAGCTTTGGTAATGCTGAACAGTATAATGATGAAGACACAGATCAACATCAAGGTTTTCATCCTCGTTACCTTTTGTCCAGTAGTTGTGTCTGAAATAAGAGTTTATCTTTTATCTAAATCTATACATTCATATTATATAAAATGGGTAAATCTCTTAGCTCCGTTTTTTAAAGATTGATAGGTGCGAAAAAAATATTTTAAATGCTTACTAGTAGGATATTTTGTTCTAACTGGTTCTATATCTACGTTTATTCTTAAGTGTTCATTTCTCAATTGTTAAAATATTAAACAAAATTAGACGCAAATGGTGCTCGATTAAAATTTTAAGTTAACTTTGTACTTGTGTGTATGAATATAGCACTTGCCGTTCTTAACTGATTCCTTGTTAGCTCAATAAAATGCTGAATTTCGATACATGCTAATACTGTGCACCATGCCATTTTAAGACGTAAAACTTGTATTCCCTGTCTACTTGTAAAACAGTTATTTTGTTTGTTACTCATGGACAGATTTTGTGATGAGGACAAAAGATGTATAAGCACTAATATAATGATCATATTTAGAACATAGAAGCTTGTACAAAACACACAGTCACACTTGTAGAATTAAAGACTGTGATATGTTACCACTATGGGATTATATCAAATAATATTTAATTCCCTCCTTAACACATCCTCTCCTCCATGACAAATCTGCATCAAATCTGAATAAAATTATTTAAAACGTTTTAAAACATACCTGAAACCAAAGTTTCTGCTTTCAGCTTCTAGAGCACGTGTAAAATGGGTTAGCCAAAAGTCATAAGACGTAAGTCACAAATCAAAAGTCAAAAGTCGAAAGTCAAAAGTAAAATATCCGTAAGTCGAAACTCAAAAGTGACCCTCCAAGGCTTCCATACATAAACCTGCCCTTTTAACTTGTGTCTTATGACTTGCGACTTGTGACTTTTGACTTCTGATTTGTGACTTACCTGTTTGACATAAATCGGCGCGTTTTCGAATGAAATATGGCAGACGAAAACGCTTTATATTCTAGAACAATTTTTCCATTTAATTGAGGCGTTTTATAACACAGTCTCTTCTAAAATAGTATTTTATCATCTGGATTAGCTGCAATTTAAAGGCTGCTGAGCCTCTCGTATTGTCGACAGTTGTCCTGACTTATTCAAAATGTAAGTGTTATACAAACCTCTCTCACGTGTAGATTCTCTTAAAATTTATTGTTTTAATGACGGTTGTGGAAGCTGTTCATATCCTGTAAATTAGGTATCTGATAAATTCGAGGGTTGATGGATTTTTTAATTTTAAAAT
>NW_026854888.1:0-44783 GCF_026571515.1 Ruditapes philippinarum
TTTTCTAGCTATTTGGGTTTTTTCAAAGAAGATTTTTTAAGTTTTTGCTATACACATATAAGGAAATCAATGACCCCCGGGGCGGTGCTAATTTTGACCCCAGGGCTTTTATTTGAACAAACTTGGTAGACACCTATTAGAACATGTTTGATGCTAAATATCTTAGCCATAGCTCTTTGAGTTCTTTAAAAGAAGATTTTTTAAGTTTTTACTATATGCATATAGGGAAAATCAATGATCCCCCGGGGCGGGGCCAATTTTGACCCCAGGGCTTTTATTTGAACAGACTTGGTAGACACCTATTAGAACATGTTTCATGCTAAATATCTTAGCTTTAACTCTTTTGGTTCTTTAAAAGAAGATTTTTTAAGTTTTTACCATATGCATATAGGGAAAATCAATGACCCCCTGGGGTGGGGGCCAATTTTTTGACCCCAGGGCTTTTATTTGAACAAACTTGGTAGACACCTATTAGAACATGTTTGATGCTCAATATCTTAGCCATAGCTCTTTGAGTTCTTTAAAAGAGGATTTTTTTCAAGTTTTTACTATATGCATATAGGGAAAAATCAATGACCCCCCGGGGCGGGGCCAATTTTGACCCCAGGGCTTTTATTTGAACAAACTTGGTAGACACCCATTAGAACATGTTTCATGCTAAATATCTACATCTAGCTTTTTTGGTTCTTTAAAAGAAGATTTCTTAAGTTTTTACTATATGCATATAGGGAAAATCAATGACCCCCCGGGCGGGGCCAATTTTGACCCCAGGGCTTTTATTTGAACAAACTTGGTAGACACCTATTAGAACATGTTTCATGCTAAAAATCTTAGCTCTAGCTCTTTTGGTTCTTTAAAAGAAGATTTTTTAAGTTTTTACCATATGCATATAGGGAAAATCAATGACCCCCCGGGGCGGGGCCAATTTTGACCCCAGGGCTTTTATTTGAACAAACTTGGTAGACACTTATTAGAACATGTTTCATGCTAAATATCTTAGCTTTAACTCTTTTGGTTCTTTAAAAGAAGATTTTTTAAGTTTTTGCTATATGCATATAGGGAAAATCAATGACCCCCTGGGGCGGGGCCAATTTTGACCCCAGGGCTTTTATTTGAACAAACTTGGTAGACACCTATTAGAACATGTTTGATGCTAAATATCTTAGCCATAGCTCTTTGAGTTCTTTAAAAGAATATTTTTTAAGTTTTTACTATATGCATATAGGGAAAATCAATGACCCCCGGGGCGGGGCCAATTTTGACCCCAAGGCTATTATTTGAACAAACTTGGTAGACACCCATTAGAACATGTTTCATGCTAAATATCTTAGCTGTAGCTCTTTTGGTTCTTTAAAAGAAGATTTTTTAAGTTTTTACTATATGTATATAGGGAAAATCAATGACCCCCCGGGGCGGGGCCAATTTTGACCCCAGGGCTTTTATTTGAACAAACTTGGTAGACACTCACTAGAAGATGTTTCATGCCAAATATCTAAGCTCTAGCTCTTATGGTTTTTTAAAAGAAGATATTTAAAGTTTTTTCTTTCGGTTGCCATGGCAACCAGAGTTCTGCATGGAATTAAATTCTTTGAACAATTTTTAAAGGTGACCACCAAAGGAACATTCCTGTTAAGTTTGGATGAAATTGGCTTAGTGGTTTATGAGGAGATGTCATTTAAAGTAAAAGTTTAAGGACGACGGACGGACGGACGACGGACGGACGGACGCCGGACGGACGGACGCCGGATGAAAAGCGATCACAAAAAACGAAGATTATTAAACATGAATATAATGAAATATATATCGGATATGACGAAAAAAGTACATGAGCTTAATTTTAAAATATATATACTGATTTTGATAGTGTAGGTATGTCGTTCAAATAATATAAGAAACATACAGAAATATTCTAACGCTGTACACGCAGAGAAAAATCAAAGCACTGAATGTACTGATGGGGAGGCTATGACAGAATGTTTCAGACTTATAGTTTCTTTTCTTTTTGCTTAAAATGTGCTGTTAAATAAGAAGATATGCACATTGCGCCATTTATCGTTCAACCGTTCATAAATATGGTTAATATGGTTGACTATTGATTTTGTTAATATTCCAGAACATTTCTTTGAGGTCTACATTCGGACTGTTAATCATGCAAATTTTGAAAAAGCTAAAAACCATTTATAAATGACATACCAGCAGGTATGACGACTGTTCATTATAAGATCATAATACCATTTTACAACTGACGGTTCCTTATCAAAATATTCTAGGACTGTTCATCATAAATACTTTATGTCATTTTAATATCATTGAATGATATTAACATCTGCAAGTTAAGCAACATTTTAATTGAACATTAAAATTAAACATATTTACATGTACCATAATTGAGATCAATAAGACACTGTCTTATGATGAGTATAAATATTCATGCTCTACGGACAGAAAGTTGTCTTCACCCGAAGCAAATCTCGAATAAAATCACGTTTCAGAAAATTATTCCCATTTCATTACTCGTCGCTGACTTTGACGGCTTCGGATAATATTAAAGCTAAATATTTCTTGAAAAAATACATATCTGCAAAGCTTATTCAAAATTGAATCAACCTAAGTGAAAATTGATCAGGAAGTTATATCTTCTTTTTTTACCGCCAAACACTCAACCAACTTATGTTAGTTAATCGATAGATTTTAAACCTCACTAGCTTGAAATATATACTGCGGAAAATCTGTTGTTAACAGGGTGTGCGGTTATTACGTAGGGTTTTCCTTGTCGACCATTTCCCGCAAATAGATGAGAACATCGAAGCGTCAGTGCTATGAATGGTGTTATAAATAGCGTGTTTTGGAGGTTTTGTTGAAACTTCTCCAAATCCCTCCAGAGGTATGCACGTCGCGGAGAAGGCACACGGCAGGTCAAGGTCAAGTCATCTCAAGAACCAGAGGTGATTGGTTGACCTGTCGTAACTTACTCTGGAGGTTTGGCGATAATGAATGCCGTTTTTGTTGTCGTCAGTCAGGAAGTTGATGCCTTGACAGTACTGTCGTCTCCTTTACCACTAACGAACGAAGAATGGGCTACCAGGAAGATTCTGCTTGAAAAAGACGTCCCCGTTGCTATAATCTCGGACAAATGATTATTCCGGCGCCGAGAATAAATGAACTTAAAACACACACACTTTTGTTGAAAACAAAACAAAAAAAACAAAAACATATTTTCTGTAGTAATTTTTCAAGTGTTGTAAAATGAAAACGAAATTCGTCTTATGCCGCCAATCATTTTTAGAACACAAACATATAAGTTCTTTTTATTTGATTTATTCAAATAAACATTAACCACTTCAGCGCGCGCAAATATCGTTTTCAAATTAAAATTTCGTAAGATATGTTGATGACTTTCCGATGCTCGACTGTAAGTCATTCGTATATATATGCGGTTTTTTTTGTTTTGTTTTTTTAAAGCTTTTTATTCTTTAATATTTTTATGTATCTCATAATCTGTATTGAAAATTTTATTACACATGGACTATCAAATTATGATTCGTTGCCCTAGAATTGAATAAACTTTCTAATTACACAATACGGAGTCACTCATTTGATTGAAGACTGATATTTGCGTCTTTCTCTGAAATAATTATTTCCTTGTTAAAACATATTTGACCACATATTTCTGTTCACTTTACTTCCGATTTTTGTTGTACCGAAACACATGTTTCTATTTGTGTTTTCTATTCGAATCTATAATCAGTTTAATGGGATCACCACCGGGTAAACGACTACTAGGTACTTTGGTCATGTTTTTTACCCCAAATATTTGAATGTTTCTATTGGGATTAAAACGAGCGTACAACTGGTTGTATAAATCCCTGACCTGTCTAATTCCAATTATGAGATTAGTGGATATATTAAGACTTTCACTACAAAATATTCCTAAACAAAAGAGCACATGTTTAAATTTATTCCTTTACAAATAAAAGATCAGAGTAGGGATCTGTCAATTGCCAGACATATTTTTAAAAGATACTTTTATGTTAAAAGTTTGATTAATGAATTATGTAAGATGAAAATATAAGTATTGCTTTTTTTATTTTGCTAATATTAAATGTAATCTTGTGGTAAAATTTTGTCAAAGGGTCCTTACGGATTTTGTAGTTAAATAGTTTTTTTCGGCGATACATGGTTTAAGAATATAATGTTTTCAAACTATATGTTCATCACCATTAGTGAATTTTTAGTTAATTGTATGCAAAATATTTACAAACAGCTATATGATATAGCGGTTTATGAGCGTTTTCCGCGTACAACCTCCTAAGGTGTACTAATAAGTTAGTTTTCCTTAGTTATCACGCAAGCATGATCCATGTCTCTGATGTAAGCGACAGTTTACCATTTTTTGTCTTTAAAAAAATATTAAGGACTATGATTGGTTTATAACAACAAAAGAACATGCATGATATTGAGACTACGGTGTTGCAACGTTCTAGTTAATGACCCGTCATAAACAGTTGGTCGCTGCGTAGTAATTGGAAAATTGTTTTCAAAAATAATAAAGAATATTTGCCACCTAATTAAAGCATTTACCTATAAATTTTTATTTATGCTTTTTGTTAAAAAAATATTGATAAAGTTATTATATAGAAGGGTTTTCATACCAGAACTATTTATTACCAACGTACTTATGCCTAAACCTGATAACCGCGGCAGTATGACATCACGGAGTAGTGATTTTGAAAAAAATAACAAACAAAAATCAAAAAATTTTCAGAGAATTATTATCTTTACAATTGCAGATATGAAATAAAAGAATGAAATTATTTTCATATTGTAAATGTCTGTGATGAGTGATGAGTCAGCTTAGAAAAAATCAAGGTACTATTTTTTGACCTGATTACCGCGGCAGTAACATTTGACGGATGGTATTAACATTGGGGAGGCTATGCCTCCCCAAAAATGGTTTAACGGATGCATTCACTTGAACATAGCACGCACTAGTGTTACCGTGTTTCGTGATATGCACGAGGTCATCATTAAAAAATGTTTTTATGCCCCTGCCGGGTAAAGGCCGGAGCATACAGTGTTACTCTGTTCTTTCATTCCGTCCTTCCGTCTTGCCGTCATTATCAGTTTCCGTTTATTATCTTGATAACGGTTGCTCAAATTCAAATTTGACATATGTATATATCATAGGAAAAGGCGGGTCAAGTTTGAATTTGGTCATGGTCCCGTGATTTATGACAGAGTAATCCCGTCCATTATCTCCGCAACAGTTGTACATATTCAACTCAACTTTAGCATATAGATTATTAGCCATAAGAATACGCTGGTCAAGTCAGAATTTGGTCAAGCTTTGATGACCACTGACAGAGTTATCCCTCTTGAAAAAAAACAGTTTCAGCCCTCACACTTTTGTGAAAATGTAAGTAAATAGTCATTATATCGGCTACAAACATGCAATATGCAATTTGCAAAAGGTTAACGCTGAATAGTTTTTTGAGCTTTTTTTAAATTTTTTAAACAATTTTGTATAATATAAAAATTTGTTAATTGTGGTTGAGAAATACTTTTAAACTTTGATTGCGTGGTTATGTAACAAAATAAAAATATTTCTTTCTTTTACATCGCTAGTTTAAAGCTGTTTTGAGAACTACTTGTTGTATGTCGGGAAAATACAGTGCTTGAGGTTGAATGTAAGCATTGTATTTCAGAAAATACAAAAAGTGTTTCTAAATGCTTCAATATAGCCCTATTTAGGAATACCTGTCACAAACTGAAAAATTGACAACCAAAGTTCACTACTGCTCTTGTAGCGACGACCTGCAAAATGTGTCTTTTAGTAAAGGAAAGAGGAAACGTCACAGGGTGCCAAGTCTGGAAAGTACGGCGGATGTTGAAACAAGAATGATCCTTAAAAAAGATATACGAGCGAAGTAAAACTGGTTAAATTTCATATGTTAGTTCTTAGTTTTCTTTTCCATGCAAAGTAATAAAGAATTGCATAACAATGAGATAATTTCTTGTAGGGATATTAATCTTGAAAAATGGAACACTTTAAGATGTATGTGTTTCTAAATAATCCTGTCGTGTTTCTTAAGTGAACTCAATTTCTAACCCAAAAATCTACGCAGTCGGTATTGCATTTTTTTTATAAATACTTTATTAATATGCAGAAATGTAATATTATAAAGATTTTATCAACTGAACACATCAATAATCATATAATACTTTTAACACTGTTTGAACAACATAAACTCAGGGTACCTGATATGTTTTGATATTATTCTCGTTATTTTGGACAAAATTTAAAAACTCAGATCTTGTATAAAATAAACTCAGTAAGTTCTGTAAGTTTTTACGTAAAATAAACTGTTCATTAGAAAATGTAATGAGATCTGAATGCAAGAAATATTGTTAAACAAGACGTAAATAGCAGAGCAATTAAACTAGAAAGTGAAAGAACTATTTTGTATATTTAATTTTAGAAATACATGTATGCTTTTATTCTTACATTTTATTTCCGCCGGTTATAATTGCCAAATTCAATCTATATATTTGCTAAATTAAACAATTTCTCAAGATCCTTAAAGATCGTTTAGCACAACATTATTGTGGTGTGTGTGGTATTTTTACTTTTTGGCATTTTTCTTCTTGGGTGGTTCCAATATTCCTACTTGAATATTGTGGAATCACCCTAAGGGTATGTTGCCTGCTCTTTAAATTTGTCTTTTGACGTCATATCTGTGATATGACGACTTCATATGAACACATCTGCGGATGTTTAAAATTCCAAATTATACCAGTTTATAATAAATGTTGAATACTGCTTAAGCCGGTGCTAGGGGCGTGGGCGGTAACTTGCATATTGTGGGGCCTTCACAAAAGCAATAAAACATAACAAGAGGGCCATGATGGCCCTGAGTCGCTCACCAGAAACAACTGCTTTTCAGTGTTGGAATGTCAATATATTATATAAATATTGAATTTGAGCATAGAATATGTTTAAACAATAATTTGAAGAAATGCCATGACCTGGGGTATTTAAGTTTTAGCTTAAACGGGGCTTATCAAATTAATATGAGCAAACTTGATAAAAGACTACCTAAGAATGCTTCGAAGTTTGGTGATCATCTATCAATCATTGCAGTAGGAAATGATGTTTGGAGGTTTTTTTCTATTTTAAGCTTTAGTAGCCCCTAAAAGGAGCTAATCAAATAAATATAAGCAAACTTGATAAAAGAGTACCCAAGAATGCTACAGACAAAGTTTGGTGATCATCGATCAATTAGTTCTGTAGAAGAAAATTTTTAAACGCATTTCTATTTTTAATTTTAGCGGCCCCTAAATGGGGCTAATCAAATTAATATGAGCAAACTTGATAAAAGATTACCCAAAAATGCTACAGACAAAGTTTGGTGAGCATCTATTAATTATAGTCTGGAGGTCCTTCCCCTTTCGCTACGCAAAGAGTCAGGCATACGCTGTTTAATAGTGAATGTGATGAACTATTCAAAATAACAGCAATTTCTAACATTACTGATCATCCAGTAATTAAAGTCACGGTGTTTAGGTAAATACATGCTCAATAATTTGAAAACTTCAAATCGTCTGTAACGAGATTCTACTCGGTGTGTTTCGAGATAATTTAAACTTGCATAGTTATCAGACGTTAATACGTACTGTGCAATTTCGGACATAAGTTATTTTTAGGGTCGGCGTGGGGTTTAGAAGTTGTAATTCACCGATAGTGTTTCATACGCCATATAAATTCTTATCATTTGATTGATTATTGCCCTTTTCAATTGTGTTTTGCCACTGTATTTGTGACAGGTCTTGATTATAGACCCCTATTCCAGGATATAGCCATGCATTCTTGCACTCTTTCATTAATTATGTACATGCTTTCAGATAAATAACCTGAATCCATAGAACAACCAGGTGTTGGCCTTACTATATGGAATGGCAGAGTCACGCAATGATAAGGTAAATATTCTGCATAGAATGAAGAAAAGTTTTATTATCATGTCAGAACTGTAAGAATAACATCTCAGACAGATTTCTATTATGAGACTACATGTCCATTAATATATTTATAGATATACCTTGTTTTAACAAAATACAGGAGTGCCCATTAGTGGCTAAAAGTGATAAATTCCACTACCAATTTGAAAATAATTAAATCCCATGCGAATGAAGTAAAATAAAAGTTGCATATATTTATATATATACTTTACCATGTTTGTTTATATTTTGAGCAAAAATATTCAACAGCCCTAAAAAACTACAACAAGGCTTATAATACTGACATTCAACAATTAAAGCCTCTGCAAACATGTTGTTGGTTGGCAAGGACTGTGTCTGCTGCCTTCCCACTGGAAATGGCAAATCACTGATTTTTGAAATTCTGCCTTTTATTGACACAAATTCATTTGTTGAACCCTTAAATGTGATTATTCTGCAAGAATGCAAAATGCTTGGTGACAAAGCTGTTGCCTTGCATCAAATACTGATTTAAGTCTAGTCAAGGATGGAAAGATAATTATGTTACATTTTTGTCATCCAGAGGACATTGTGAACAGTAAGCATATTATTGATCTCTTCAGATGTGAAGAAATGAAAAAAGGAAGATATATTTTGTAATTGACGAAGCACATTGTATCTGAGAATGGGGGCGAATTGTTTGACCAGTTTACAAAAACTTGGGGGAACATGAAAGATTGTTTTTGTTTGTAGTGTGCTAGCACTCTCTGCTACAGTGACAGTGTCGGACAAAAAGCACATAATGAAAAACTTAAATTTTGATTGACTGCAAATATATTTGTGCTACTAGAGAAAACATTGAACTCATTGTCTTAAAACGAATAAGTGTTTCTTCAAAGTGAAACAGTGCAAGTGCACCCTATGAATACATTTTCAAGAGGGTATTGGATGATTTGGTTGATCTCGGTGACCAGTTTCCTGTCACAGTAATATATTGTAAAGCCATGCAATGGATAGGCTATGGTTACCAGTTAGCCAGAGAAATCCTTGGCGACAAGTTTTATGCTGGTGAGCCAAGTCCAGAAACTGCAAGAGTAGTGATGTTCCATTCTTCCATGGAGGGCAGTGAGGCATGTGTCAATATGCACATTGTCATTCAGATAGAGTCAAAAACAAACCCATTTCAGTTCATTCCTTATTTATTTTAATGAAAATAAGAAATAGTGAAAATTATTCATACTATTATTATTATTGAAAAAAATTACAAAGTTATATAAAGACTTTGTTTTTTGACTGTATCTTAATGACAATGCCTCATCAGTTAATTTCATTGAATGAACTTCCCCTATTGGTAGTGTGCCTGATGCTCACCAGCATAACAATATATCACTGTGACAGGAAACTGGTCACCAAGATCACTCCAACAATCCAATACACTCTTGAAAATGTATTCATAGAATGTACTTGCAATGGTTCCCTTAGAAGAAGCACTTGGTCAATTTAACAAAATGAGTTCAATGTTCAATTTTGTTGAAATAGCACAAATATATTTGCAGTCATTCAATTTTAAGTTTTTCATTATGTGCTTTTGTGCGACACATGTCACTGTAGCAGAGAGTGTTAGCACACTATAAACAGAAGCAGAACTCCAGAATACCTTAATGTTGCTATTTTCTCTAATAAATTCCCACACCATTCCAATTAGTGAAGCAGGGTGTCAATTTGACCATTGAAATGACCCTTCAAATTTCCAATAGGCCAAATTTGACCCTTAGTATTTTAACTGAAGGGGGGTCAAAGTTTATTAAAATCTTGGGGATTTGGCCATGTAATTAGCAATACAGGTCAAAATTACCCTCAGGATTATGTGACTGTATGACACCCTGTTAAGCAATATTTGATAAATTTTTTGTATTAAAAATAACCCCTATTTCAAATCGGGGCTGGAAAAAAACCAAAAACATGTTTAAAATTTTCATTTCTTGTACAGGTCAAAAAATTGATCAATTAAAAAATTAGGCCTTTTGAAACGAAAAAATGACCCTGGCAAATCTCCAAAAGTCACCAGATCAGTGTAGCCTGAGGCTGGTATTTGCTTCAGTGGCGCTTGGCATGGGAGCAGACCTTAGGCATGTTGAGCGTGTGATACATACAGGACCACCTTCCACATTAGAAAGTAATAAATATATATTTTTCTTTAATTTACTTAATACATTAAGTTAAACAATTTTAGTTTAAAAACAAAAGACCTACATACATGTAAATATAATAATACTTTAAGGGACATCCGTTGCCAAGTGGTTAAGATTGTTGACTTCAAATCACTTGCCTCTCACCACGGTGGGTTCAAGCCACATCAGTGACTTTGAATTTTTCAAGTGAGAAAGCTATCCAGCTAGCTTACGGAACGTCGGTGGTTCGACTCGGGTGCCTGTGTCCTCCACCATTTAAACTGGAAAATCGCCATATAACCTATACTGCGTTGGTGCGAAGTTAAACCTAACCAAAAAAAAAATAATCTTAATACTTGCTATAGCCATTTCTTGCATTGTAGTGAAAATAAATATCATTTATTTCAGCATATATTCAAGAAGTTGGGCGGTGTGGACAGACTGGTACACGCGTCCATGCCATACTTTACTACAACAACAGTGACCTGGCAAACCAGCACATGCAAGCAAGCATGAAGGACTTTTGCAAAATAGATAAATACAGAATCCCTAAAGAAAGCCCAACACGACAAAATTGAAAATGTTGCAGGCTCGGTTTGATTGAGCCTGTTCATGGACGGTACTGGAAAGTGCAAGTTACCGTCCACGCCCCCTAGCACCGGCTTAAGCAGAATTCAACATTTAAACATGAAATAGTAAAATTTTGAATTTAGAAGCATCCGCAGATGTGTGCATACGGCGGTTATCATGGAACCTTCAATGTGACACTTCCGTGCCATTCCATGAAAAGCGGCGTATGGTCCCCAAGTAATAAAAAGCGTGTGCCCTAAACGAGAAAACAATGGGCGGAACTAAATAAAATTGAATTTTGAAAGGGGATCAGAGGTTATGAAGCCTGCATATCACAGATAAGACGTCAAAAGACAAATTTAAAAAGCAGGCAACATATCCTAAGGGTGATTCAACATTATTCAAGTAGGAATATTGGAACCACCCAACTAGAAAATGCCGAAAAGTTGAAACTAAAAATACCACAAGCAGAACAGTAATGTCGTGCTGAACGATCTTCAAGGATCGAAAATATAACATCATTGATTAAATGTACGGGGAGACTTTTTACAGCCGCCACACGGCACAAATAACACGGATGTGATCATAAAATAGATAAATACAGAATCCCTAAAGAAAGCCCAACACGACAAAATTGTAAATGTTGCAGGCTCGGTTTGATTGAGCCTGTTCATGGACGGTACTGGAAAGTGCAAGTTACCGTCCACGCCCCCTAGCACCGGCTTAAGCAGAATTCAACATTTAAACATGAAATAGTAAAATTTTGAATTTAGAAGCATCCGCAGATGTGTGCATACGGCGGTTATCATGGAACCTTCAATGTGACACTTCCGTGCCATTCCATGAAAAGCGGGCGTATGGTCCCCAAGTAATAAAAAGCGTGTGCCCTAAACGAGAAAACAATGGGCGAACTAAATAAAAATTGAATTTTGAAAAGGGATTCAGAGGTTATGAAGCCTGCATATCACAGATAAGACGTCAAAAGACAAATTTAAAAAGCAGGCAAACATATCCTAAGGGTGATTCAACATTATTCAAGTAGGAATATTGGAACCACCCAACTAGAAAATGCCGAAAAGCTTGAAACTAAAAATACCACAAGCACAACAGTAATGTCGTGCTGAACGATCTTCAAGGATCGAAAATATAACATCATTGATTAAATGTACGGGGAGACTTTTTACAGCCGCCACACGGCACAAATAACACGGATGTGATCATAAAATAGATAAATACAGAATCCCTAAAGAAAGCCCAACACGACAAAATTGAAAATGTTGCAGGCTCGGTTTGATTGAGCCTGTTCATGGACGGTACTGGAAAGTGAACGATGTAAAAGAGAACTTATTTATGAACATTTTGGGTTTATCAAGTCTGAAAGACCAACAATATGTTGCAATATTTGTCAGACTGATCTTGGCTTACAATGGCATTTTTCTCATTTATCCATAAAGTAAACAGTGAATTTTCTCCCCATTTATGTTTTGTTTTGATACATGTCCATTTATCCAGATCAAAAATGTTTACATGTAACTGTTTTAATTGATCTTGTGCACATACTTGAAATCATTATTCTCTAGATGGGGCACTAATTTAAGAGGAATAGCTCATATTTGAAAGTAGGTGACAAATACTCTTACCTAAAAACCATTGGTGTTTGATAGCAGGAATATGGATCAAAGACCATGTTCAAAATCACCATTCAGTGTTTTTTTACTTTCACATATAGATGCAGGAAATATAAAAAAAAATGTTAGCAAAAGTTATAAACTTTTCTTGGGTTTCAAATAAATAAATACAGCAGTAAAAACTTCAAATTATAAAATAGCTTTTTTACAGTCAAGTTCATGTTTTCTTTCTAAAGATACATTGTTAAATCTGCAACATATAATACATGATTGTATAAAAATCCAAGGACACTGAAGGTTATTCATTGAAATTATTTACTTTCATGGGGGTCTTAATTTCATATAAATGTGTTTGTATCATAGTTTGGGGACCTTTCTGTTGAAAAAGTGTCAAGAGTTAAATCGTATACATAAATGCACAGTGCGGTAACTGGAGTGCAGGTATCAGTTACCCGCACTCCAGATAATGCCCGTTGATTGGCTCATTTTTGCTGGGGTTTACTTATTGTGACGACAGAGAAAGGGAAAGCGGCAGAAATATCATATTCAAATGCTCGTTCATTGGTTACTTTTTTCTGGGGTTTCATATTGTGACAACAGGGAACGTGTTTTTATGTTTGACTATGATACAAAAGAGAAAGAACACCAAAACACTCGGCAATCTACGCCCCCTCGTACAAATCAGATAGCCTTGTGTTTCGATGCTCTTTCTATTACTTATAGGACGATGTGTGTTGCCTATAATTTGCCAACATCATGTTATGCTTTTTGAAATAAAAATTTTAATTTTTTGCAGTCACGTTTTATTTTTATGCATTCTACTATTTCCAAACATATGGTGTTTGGTATATCTATGCATATAATTGGGAAAAAAAACATATTGATTTAAGGCACAAAATGTGGACGCACATACTTTAGTTTCATAACAAATAACATTAATTTACTTTATAGGGCTTATGTAAAATTTACTGTCCAAAGTTCATAATACATATAAAATATGATAAACAAGATCAACAAGGAAATGCGGCGTTCAATGAACGCAACCCCATATGACCCAGCAACAAGAACCAGTGGCAAGGAGCCGAGGCGGACCCCAAACAAAAACAGGACAGGGCACAAGACAGAGCACGGACAGGTTAATCACTAAATGATAAATAATAAGTAACTGATTAGGAATTCAAAGAAAATAAATAAATGATTGAATAATAAACCCACAAAGTCAACGGGCACGGGGTTATCAAAGAAATAAAAACTAGAGGTAAAGGGGGAAGATACTTACCGTAGACGAGACAACAACAAGGGAGTTTGTGTTTTTTCCATCCACAAAAAAAGTTCATCCAGATTTAATTTTGTAAAAGGATTCCGTGGCATATCATTTAATGATTCGATATGCCGGTCACATCTGTGTTAAAAAGGCCTTATTCCCCGTAAGTCTGAAATTATGTGCAGCTCATCTTGATGTGAAGATGGGGTCTTGTGTTTTTGAGAACGCCTCAGTACAAGGGATTGAAGGTCATAGTTTTTCTGAAATTTCATTCATCCCATGAAAGGAGGAACTTTTTTTTTTCATTGAAGCCTCAGAAACATTTAAACACATAGACTTCATGTGGTTCTTGGTAACTCTTACCAGATGTTCCATCTGTAAATCAGCTGGTATGTTACTATTTCTTTTCCCGCCTGTGTTGACGAGCAGGCCATACAAACTAGAACTTGCAACCTTTTCACTCAATAAAGCAAGCTGCTGGCAAAACATTTGCAAAATTTCTATGGTATATTTTGACCTATGGTTGTGGCATTTCAGAAATACCATCAGGTATTTTAAAGTCCTTAGTAATCGATTTCTGTCCGGCACTTTAATGATATCATTCAGCTGAAGAATAATAAGACCCAGCTCAACCACAATTTTGCCATATACATGAATGGAGTCACAGTCATAATTTTGGGCTTCAGCCGCAACTGCTTGATTTTCACTTAAAATATGATAAACAAGATCAACAAGGAAAGGCGGCGTTCAATGAACGCAACCCCCACATGACCCAGCAACAAGAACCAATGACAAGGAGCCCAGGGGGACCCCAAACAAAAACAGGACAGGGCAAAGACAGAGCACGGACAGGTTAATCATTAAATGATAATTAATTTGTAACTGATTAGGAATTCAAAGAAAATAAAAATAGGCCCACAAAGGGGAAGGGGACAGGAGACCGGGAGAGGGGGTGGGGAGTAATCAAAGAAATAAAAACTAGAGGCAATGGGGAAGATACTTACCGTAGACGAGAAAACAACAAGGGACACAAGCAAAAGTGTCACCAAAACAGTATGAAACAACATAAGACATACATCTGAGGAACACAGTGGGGCGCCGCCTTGGAACGGTCAGCAGCATAATAATGACTGCTGGGGAGTTTAAACCGGTTAATGGTGCACCAAACCTCGCTCTTAGCCCCACTATGTTCCTACTTTCTACTTTCACTGAATATTTCTACTTTCACTGAAAATGCTTTCAACCAAAGGCCTAAGGCTCCTTGCCATTGGTTCTTGTTGCTGGGCCATATGGGGGTTGCGTTCATTGAACGCCGCCATTCCTTGTTGATCTTGTTTATCATATTCTAATTAGCTCACATTTGCCATTTGTTAATGACTGTGATGTTCTTGTTCGATGGGTCAGGTATATCAGGAATATCAGGTTTCGTATTTGTATCCTCCACCTGAAAGTACTCACGTGCTGCCTCTACCACATGGGAGATAATGAAGGTCACAGCAAATTCCTTGTAGTGGTTCTTTACATCTTAAAGTGACATTATGCACATCCAAGGGTATATAGTGAGGGAACAGGCAAGTATCAAAATAAGTTTTCATTTTGCCATAATTCCTTTTATTTAATAATTTACTTCCCATAAACAATAAATAACAAACAGATCGAAATAAAATTTCTGTAAATATCTATTACAATTTACCTCTAACGCTCAGTTTATAAAAAGAGTGGGGCAGTCTTTTTATATTTTAGGCAGATTTATAATTTTATCCTTAACGTTTTCTAATATCAACTGTTGATCAAACACTATTTTAACAGTCAATCTTTTTAAATATAAAGTCAATTCAGCTCAACTTGACTATGAAAATATGAGCATAATGTCACTTTAACCATCAGCATCTTTTCGTTGAAAACGAATTGTTTGTGAATGCAGTGGTAAATTTCATTATTTAATGTATGATAAAGAATTTGGTAAAAGCTAGCCAGCACAGTCATTTGCAGATGAAATAATTCAAATGTTATGGGTTTTAAATGCCAGGGTGAGCGAAACGGGGAACCACGCATCTGTTCGCGAACGAACACTTCCGGGTGATAACAATTCTGAGGAAACAAATCGTCTAGTTGCAGTATTTTTCTTGAAATACAGGCTCATTAGGACCGAGTTTCAATTGTCGAGCATAAAAACATTAAATAGTAAGTAGAATTCAGTTGCTTTAATGTGTGTTATACCCTGTTGGTCTCTTTTTTATGCATTTCAAGCAAAAATGTTAGTTACAACGTACATATCATGGCGGTCTCATCTTTTGGACATATGGTAATGGACGGTAACTTGCATTTACAAGAACCGTTCATGAACAGAATAAGTCAAACCAAGTCTACAACATATTCAATTTGTCTTGTTTGGCCCCGGTCTCCTGTCCCCTTCCCCTTTGTTGGCCTATTATTCTTTTCTTTGAATTCCTAATCAGTTACAAATTATTTATCATTTAATGATTAACCTGTCCGTGCTCTGTCTTTGCCCTACCCTGTTTTTGTTTGGGGTCCGCCTGGGCTCCTTGCCACTGGTTCTTGTTGCTGGGTCATATGGGGGTTGCGTTCATTGAACGCCGCCTTTCCTTGTTTATCATATTTTAGGGATTTCGTTTATTTTAGTTAGCAAGTGTAACAATAAGATTTGGGCTAGTACCAACAATTGTCGTACATTTTGATAACAAATTTTAGTATGGCGATCGACCTTTGATTATTTAATTTCTTATAATGCAATTTAACCCCTAAGAAAAATATCAGTGGTTGGGTACTACTACTTGAATATTCCTACTTGAATACTGTATAATCACCCTAAGGATATGTTGCCTGCTTTTTAAATTTGTCTTTTGACGTCTTATCTGTGATATGCAGGCTTCATAACCTCAGATCCCCTTTCAAAATTCCATTTTAATTAGTTCCGCCCATTGTTTTCTCGTTAAGGGCAAAAGCATTCTTTTACTTGGGGACCATACGCCGCTTTTCATGGAATGGCACTTCTGTGTCACATTGAAGGTTCCATGATAACCGCTGTATGAACACATCTGCGGATGTTTCTAAATTCAAAATTTCACCATTTTCGTGTTAAATGTTGAATTCTGCTTAAGCCGGTGCTAGGGGGCGTGGACGGTAACTTGCACTTTCCAGTACCGTCCATGAACAGGCTCAATCAAACCGAGCCTGCAACATTTTCAATTTTGTTGTGTTGGACTTTCTTTAGGGATTCTGTTTTTCTCTATTCTATTTGAAAGTACCTTATGATAAATATATAGATGAAAGAAGATATTAAAAAGGAAATGATGAGAAATGCAAACTTGAAAGATATAATTGTTGACGGTGCTAGGGGGTGTGAGGGATGTTGCACTTATATAATTATTAATTATCCCTCATTATCCCTCATGTACAGACTCAATCAAACCGAGTCTGCAATTCTTATGTAATTTTGTTGTGATTTATGCTTCCTAGGGATCACTTTGTTTCCAGACTTTTTGTTTTCTTTTAAGTGTTAATCCCTAATTGTACTTAAGATGATTCTGTAGATGTGTACATTCCTACTGTAATATCTAGGTGTCCTACAGTACCGCCCATGAACAGGCTCAATCAAACCGAGTTTGCAACATTTTCAATTTTGCCGTGTTGAATAATGTTGAATCACCGTTAGGGAATGTTGCCTGCTTTTTAAATTTGTCTTTTGACGTCCTATCTGTGATACGCAGGCTTCATAACCTCAGATCCCCTTTAAAACTCCATTTTATTTAGTTCCGCCCATTGTTTTCTCTTTTAGGGCACACGCATTTTTTTACTTGGGGACCATATGCCGCTTTTCATGGAATGGCACTACCGTGTCACATTGAAGGTTCCATGATAACCGCCTTATGAACACATCTGCGGATGTTTCAAAATTCTAAATTTTACCAGTTCATGTTAAATGTTGAATTCTGCTTAAGCCGGTGCTAGGGGGCGTGTAACGGTAACTTTCCAGTACCGTCCATGTACAGGCTCAATCAAACCGAGCCTGCAACACTTTCAATTTTGCCGTGTTGGGCTTTCTTTAGGGATTCTGTATTTATCTATTTTGAATCTTTAGGGATTCTTATTTTCTCTATTTGAGAAACTTCGTGCTCAGTTGCTGGAACACACATCTGACAGGTTTACATTTCAGCTGAACACGCTCAGTCCTTTCATCAAACAGATTCATCGTAGGTCCAACAGCTTTCAACCAAGAGATCTTAAGGTCAGCTTATTTCTCTGTTTTATCTAATATCAGAAATTGACAAACCGGATTTTAGCATCTGTTCAGAATGACAATTCATAATTGTTTCTGCTGACTTTACACAGGAATGACCTCGACAATTAATATGTCTTAGTTCCAGGACTTTTAACAAAATAAAAAAATCAAGGATAGTTTCATTGCTGAATAGTCCTATGGTCTTGACCGCCATCTGTTAAAAATAAATAAGATAGATTTAGACTGTGCTTATTACAATAAAGTGGCTTCCAAAATCTGTATGACTAAATGGTGAAAAGTGTTAAAATATACCATCCTTCAAAGTTACATATATCTGTCTTCTGTACTAACTTTCGGTTGCATCATTGCAAATACCTACAGGCAACTTAGGATCATTTGAAGTTTCTGATGATCTGGAGCCTCCTACTAATAAGATATCAAAATGAAACTCCTAAAGAACGCTCTAAATATTGCTCTTCTATGTTCCCTTAAATCATTGTTTGACTTGTCAGTTAAACAAAGATTGTGGTGCCTTCAATAACAACATATTGTTTTAATTACTTAGGGTCATAACTCAACATACACAAATGGAAATGTGTGGGATAAATTCGTCTCTGACGAGGTTTTTAACATGCAACTTTTCATCAAAATAAACTGGTGAATACTCTTAAGATTATTTTAAAATCCAGCCTAATACACTGAAACATTCTTTGACTAGGATTATCTTGAATACTTCTATGATCTCCACAGTCATGGTCTTGCTAGATGTAACAAAGGTTGTTCGTACTTCTTTTTTTCATTATTTTTGTCAAGGTATAAGGGAAATGACTGTAAGCTTTAAGCTAAATTATCTAAATAGTCTGTACACTATTCCCATGACTTCGCAATAGTTGATGGAGATAGTCTAAACAAAAGACACGCATGTTGTTTAAGACCAGAAGAAAATACTTGTGATGCCGTCTTGTGTTTCGTCTTTAGAATAGTTCTTTAACCTACAAATAAAAAACGTATTTTAATAATGTAAGTTGCAGAAGTCATGGGCATGTCAGAATTCCAAATTTATCACAAAGTTTATTTAAAAGCTATGATAAATAATCATCAAATGTCAGGTGGGACAAAATGATTACTTTTGACTAATATAGAAGTACTTTCTACTCATATTCTACTCATTTTCAAGTGTGTGAGTTATAACTTTAATTTTGATACATGTGCAAACAACTTGTTAACTGGACATTGTTTATCGGTTAGGTATGCTCTTTTCTTTTTTTAGGTGTTTGATTTCTGTTATCATGATAACCACCAATATACCACAGAGCACACAACGTGTCATTGCACTTGTTGTTAGTGAAACTGGAATTCTCTATCTCATGTGCATCATCAACCAGATCATAATATAGTCTCCGTTTAACTTAAAAACATAGATATTACAAAAGAAAATTATGCACTACGAATTGTTTTAGCATTCACACCAGTGTTGTGTTTAATATTACTTTTTATTAGGTTTATAGCTTTCACAGCATATGAGTTATACAGGATGACTAGTGTGATGATCTTGTATAGGTTTCCTTCAGTTTCTGCTGTGGGAGAGCAATAATTATGTTTTTTGTAATTCCTGGTTCTAAATCATCACACTGGATCACATTATCTTTTATCAATGTTTTTAACTAAGCACAACAATTCAGTTGTCTTGTTACACTTTTATTTTGAATCCTCTTTTACCTTTAATAACTTATCATAACTTTTAACACACTTTTATATACAATCAAGTTTTAAGAATACATTTTAGAATTCTTTTTAGAATACTTTTTATAATTCTACTTTTCAGAATAATTTTACTTTTTAGAATGAATGATCACATTGACAAAATACTAGCAATATATACCATCAAAGATTATTCTAGATGAAAGTTACTAGTACATTCTAAACTACTATAGAATACAGCAGAACAAATACATCAATCATTTCTAGCAGTATCTAGATAATTATAAACGTTATACATCATTGATTATAAATACAAATCCTTTAACAATGTAACCACTATGAAATGAAAACCCAATAACTATTCATCAATACATTTATAATCTTAATCCCTATTCAAATGATAACAAAAGGAGATAATCGCGATCATTCGCGACATCTAGAGTAATGAAATGCGTCAGTACAACTGACATTTAGTTATTTTTACATCAAGTATCAATTCTACCAAAACAAGTTTCACTTTGTTTCCAGGTGTTATATACACTTCTGAATTAATTTAATTAAGATTAAAATGGTTACATGCAATCAGACAACATGCACAAATCACAATGTTGCCTTTAACTGCAATCGCATTTTGTATCTGTAACGTATGGAAGCACTGGAGGGCCCTTTTGACTTCTGACTTAATGACTTTTGACTTGGGAGTTATGACTTTTGACTTGGGAGTTTTGACTTTTAACTCAAGACTTATTACTTCTTAGTTGTGAAAGTAATTAATTAAACCACACTTTAAGAGAGCACGTGAGTAATGAGCGAAGATGGCTGTGTTGTGCCAAAATATCAAATTCGTGTTTGCGTGTTGTTTTCTATGCACTCTGTTGAAGATAACAGCTGGTGTGGTGCCAGCTTACCTGCCTTTGTCGTCTCCGAATGTTGATAAAGCATCACTCATTGAAGAACATTTCAAACAAGGTTTTAAATACAATGAAATTCTTGGATTTTTGCTACTAAAGCATGGTATTTTGTTGTCACTGCGTCAGCTGAAAAGAATCTTGAAGAAGTTGAACCTGAAACGTCGAGGTGTACATTTGCAATCGCAGTTGAAAAACGTGCGTGTAATTGGCACGGAAATGCATTATAGTGGAAAGTCTGTCGGTTATCGGACAATATGGCGCCGGCTGAAAGTGAATCATAATATAGATGTAAGCTATAAAGATGTCATGGACATAATGAAGGCAATAGATCCAAATGGTGTTGAACTGAGAAAAGCACATCGACTTAAAAGACGTTTCTATTGTGCAAAAGGGCCAAACAATATTTGGCATTTAGATGGTTATGATAAGTTAAAACCATTCGGATTTTGTATACACGGAGCGGTAGATGGTTTTAGCAGGAAAGTTATCTGGTTAGAAGTTTCTGAAACTAACAACGATCCAAAACTGATTGTGATATATTATTTAGATGCATTGAAGCGCATTGAAAAAAACACCTCGCATACTTCGTTGCGATGCTGGAACAGAAAACAGTGTTGTTTGTCTTCTACAGCAGTTCTTTCGGAATGAAGCAACCGACCACTTTGCTGGTAGTCGCTTATTGTTGGAAGAAGCACTTCTAACCAGCGCATTGAAAGATGGTGGGGTACGCTACGTCAACAAGGAATACAGTGGTGGATTAACTTTTTTAAGGATTTGCGCGATTCTGGTCGTTTCAATGAACTCGACCAGATACATTGCGAAAATTTGAAATTTTGTTTTATGAACAAAATACAAACACACCTGTTCAACAGTGGAATGCACATGAAATTAGACCGCAGCACAATTCCGACGCACATTACGGAAAACCTGACATTATGTATTTTTTACCTGAAACGTTTGGCGCGCTTGATTATGGTACGGTGGTTGACAAACGTGATGTGACCTGTTGTAAAGACATGTATTCAGTTCCAAAGAGAAAGTTTGACCTCCAAATGCCAGTAGATGCCGATTCAGCATTGAGTTGAATGATTTAGTGGCAAACTCGTATGAAGACTGAAGTCTTTTTAAGCCATGAAGTTGTTTTGTTAGAGAACAAATGATCAACACGATCCATCATTATCATCATCATCTACATCATCATGATTATCATTATAAGTATGTTGACTGCAATGATGATTGTCATGATGCTGCTCCTCATGATGAAGGTCGACTTTATAATTTAAATAATTATGTTGTTGATGATAAGCAGAAGTTGATTTCGATGATAATGATTATAATCATGACGATGATGGTAACTATATTAAGGATGATGATCGTGATGATGTTGTAAACTATAGTATAATATATTTTATAGTTCATAACGTAAGTGGCATATGTTTATTCTTATGTTTGACAGTCAATTATAACAAACGAATATGTCACGAAAGTCAATGTTATTTCTACGTTCAAATACATCGTGGCTCACAAAGGTCTGTTTGTAACCGTTAACGTTTCAGTCAAGAAAAACTACGGACCTGTGACAAGTGTAGACCGAATAAGTCTGTGCAGGTGTGCAGACTTACTAGGGCCTATATACTTTACTTTCAGTTAATTAGAATCTGGCTATTAAAATGAAGTCACTGCCCCACGTTCATCTTTGTAGACCAAACGCCCTAGTACGAAACTTGCCAGTACTACCGTATTCTTCCTAGTAATCGCCCAGGGCGCTTAGAAAATTGTGAAAAGTGGGCGCTAATTAGGTGTCAGGTCTTACAAAAGTATACAATATGTAAGAGTCACAGCTATGCAAACTCTGTTGATATCTCGTATTTAAAGTGGTCCCGTTTACTGACAAATCACTACAATGGGTTTGAAATGTGAATATTCACAAGTGAAATTTTCTAGGCCCGCGGGCATGCATAAAAATTTAAAATGTCGATTGTGGTCAGTTGATTTTTTTTCTTTTAAGACAATTTATCCTGGGCGCTTAACCACTTACAAATAGAAAAGAAGGGATGGGCGCTTATAGAAGCATTGGCTCTTATTAGGGCGAATAGGTAGTTATCCGTGGTAAGGTCAGCTTCAAGAATTTCCAGGATGACGCATTTGTAAAGCTAAGGACGTTTTAAACGATATTGCAATGACACTTCGTGCACAATGGTCTGACTTGTGACTTCATATTTCTGACTAGAGACTTCCTATTTGTGACTTTTGACTTCTTACTTGTGACTTCCTACTTGTGACTTTTGACTTCCTACTTGTGAGTAGTGACTTCAAACACTTGTGGTCTTGACTTTTTACGTATCGACCTCTATAACAAATGCACGGAATTAATATATGGTTTGGGGATTGACAAAGGAACAGATATTCAACCGCCATGAAGCTGTACGTGTATCATTAAATGCAACTAAAATATAATAAATTTCGAGAGCTTGGTGCAAAACAGTTGTATCTCCTTCTTTATCTAGTTTAAGTTACAACCGTTTCGCAATAAGCCCTCAAAATGGATTAAACAACTAGACTTTTTCTAGCCCTAGTATTAAGCGCCCGTGTAGGGCAAGGTCATGCACTAAAACTCTGATTTTTTGTTCTTATTCCACAAGTCCAATTTTACTATAGCACAGCTTTGGATACGAGACACCAGCACACGGAAGGTGGTTCTTTTTGTTATATTTTCCTCTAGATGACAACAATATCATTCTCAGCAAAGCTTCTACTTAAGCTCACGCGATCAAAAACTACAATAAGAGCGTCATGGGCAGCACACTCGACTATTTGGTAGTAAAATGAAAACCATCTTAGTCGACAAGGCAGTCAGTTTTAACAAAATGCTTGACCGAGTTATCTACCCATGTCTGGGGGTTGGGGTCATGGTGGTTAACAAGTCTGCAAAATTTCAAAGCGATATCTTAAGGAACTTGGAACATAATTGATGTGGTATGAAAAATTGGACAGAACATTAAACTAACGCCGACGCCCGGATGAGGTGAAAGCTCTCCTTATTCTTCGAATAGTCGAGCTATAAATATAAATTACAGGATGTAAAATCAAGGAAAATTAATACAATTTTGTTCTAAAAGCACAACATGACAATATCTTTTAAAAAATGTTAGTATTTATTATATTATTGATTTAAAAAAGAACTTTTATTTAACAATAAACAATTGAAGTAGAAGTTTGTTCCATTTCTTGGAGCAGCGAACTAGTAGTTGGGGGCTGTTTTTTCTTCTTTGCCTTTCTATTTTTAATGTTGTCTATGAATTCCTTTATACGTTGTTTCCTATGTATGTCCTGTAAATTACAAAAAGATAAAATTTCGAAAGGTGCTTCATTTTGTGCTTCATTTTATCAACATTGCTTACCTGGTGTTTTAATAATATTATTTAATCACTGTTGCACAAGAGATAGTATTTTGTGATTTTGTGTACTTCATTCAAACAATCTCAATTAATTGAAGTTTCAGAATTACAATTTTCTAATACTAACCATTAACGACACAAATTATACTGTCATGAGATAATCAGATTACACATGGTTTAGTTGTTTTAATAAAACATAGCAAATATATTCCGTTACTAATCTTTATTACAAATGGCATATTCTTATTAAGGGGAGGTAATTATGGGAGAACAGGATACATATCGGTAAATAAAACAAAATCAAGTCGATGACCTAAAAGAATTGAAGATTGGAAGGTATTCTGTACAGTTTTACTGATAGCAAAGTTTTTTTTTATTATTTTGATTTCTGACAAGGTCTAGCTGATCAACTAGCTAGCTGAACCAAAGTGTTTTTGAGCCACTTATAGCCTCCTGGGTCTAGTTCTGGCTTTCAAATATAATATGCCGTTTTTTTCATCTGAGGAGGCATTTTGTTCCCGTAATGTACAGTAAACTATAAATATGGGAACGTCGAATGTGTTTGACCAACCCGAATCCAGTGATAAATCTAATTCTCATATACATGGAGAGGACCAGATGAATAACCTTGATGAATAAAATTGGTGTGTAATTGTATTTTACATGTATGCATAATCAGTCATTTAAAGAAGAGTGTTTCTTTGTTTTTTAGTTTTGTGAATGGTATTAATACACTAAACGAAATCGATCATTCCGACAACCTTTTCCATGTACATGTATATACAAATGTATAGTGGTCAGAATAATTATGTATATATATACTTGTATAGAATAATTACAACGATTCTTGTATAAACACTTATCATAGTATCATCATTTTATATCAGTAAATGCATTTTGTAATAATTCAATCTTAACAAGAAGCCAATAACTGATTTGGCATATATTTTGAAAACTCGAGCTTATCTGCAAGTTTAAATCTTAGTACTTATAAATTTCATTAAGTATAGATTGTTTGATTGATGGAAGTTAGACTCGGTTCCCCCGTGAGGCTTGAAAGGAGTCACTTTTCTCACATTGAGGGAGAGTGTTAATTTCTTATGGTAAACGCATCTAGATCTCAGTGAACAAAAATACACAGACCGTCCAAATTGTATTGCCCGATTAGTGATGGATATGTATAACATCGCTAAATTACATTATTTAAGAAGAATATTCAAGCAAACTATAAAAACTTACATCATCTGACAAATCGCTGTCCGCCATGTTGCATCTCCTGGCTTAAAATGAGCGGCAATGCATCATCACAAATTACAAGTCACAACTTAGAAGTCACAAGTCATAACTCCCAAGTCAATAGTCAAAAGTCATTAAGTCAGAAGTCAAAAGGGCCCTCCAGTGCTTCCATAGTAACGTCTCTAAATATATTAAGTAATTAACATGACAAATAAATTGCCCAACCAACGTAAATTACAATCTAACTAAGTTCTGATAGCAAGCTCAATCCTACCCGCCTCCCCGTAAAAATAAATATAAATTACACTTTTATAGTGTTTGCAAAGTCATGAGAACAGTGAACGCATTGATACCTGTACAACTGGTAGATGATTTCCATTTTAAATATGAACGATCGTCTAATTATACTGTAAATAATACACAAGCGTTGCCTTTCCTCAATCTGAAATTAGCGTTTAGCCATAGTCTAGAAATACCGAATATACATGTAAATAAGCACGTCTTTAGCCACTATCTGAAAATACTGATTATAATACTTTCAAACTGGAATTATGATTTAGCCAATGGATAAACAGTCCTGATGATAGTAATACACGTGTGACTTTTTTTTTCAACTGAATTAAACAGGCTTTAGGTGCTAGGGGGCGTAGAAGGTAGTTTGCAATTGACAGTACCGTCCATGAACAGGCTCAATCAAACCGAGCCTGCAACTTTTTCAATTTTACCGTGTTGGACTTTCTTAAGGGATTCTTATTTTCTCTTTTTCTTTTTTTAGCCACTGTCTTAAAATACTGATAATAATTAACATGTGTGCTTTCATGAATTAAGCCACTGTCTATGGTAAACACGTGTTGCATTTGTTTGTTAATGAAAGAGTTGTCCATCTACAGATTATTCCTTAACAGTTGAAATAAAGGCACATTATGCTCAGAAACAACGAGTTTTTTTTAAGTTTGAAAGAAGTGCAAATAGATACAAACCGTTAAATATATTTCTTTTAATATTAGCGCATGATAGCTTTTTTGTATCATTTGTTAAGGCTGTGGGTAAAAATAATTTTGTGCCAGGATGAGTGCAGTTCATCATAAACCCGTTTAAAATACATGTCTATCTATCCTTCAATCACATCGCTTAACGATCTAGTTAAAGTTGTTTAAAACTGATATGATTACGATTTTTTATTAAACATTTAGAAACGTTTTTATTTTGCATGCGTTTTAGCGTGCGTATATCGTTTAGCGTATTTCGTTTTGCGTGCGCTTGCGTATTCCGTTTCGTAAAGCGTGCGTGTAACGTTCGTTCGTATAGCGTGTTACGTTCGTGCGTTTTTTCAAGAGGGTGCGTATTGCGTGTAAACTGAAACGTCCACCCTACTGTAACACCGTTGTTTATATCATACCCCGTTCAGTCAATAACATACATTTCAAACGAACAAATTTAAATTTTATTATTAAAGTGATAAAACTTAAATAATGCTTTATAATGTAACTGCATAATGTTGATCCTGAAACATTTGTAACCATTTCAACATAAGATAGTCATCAAAAATGTGTAATTAAGATATTAAATTTGTTTATATCTTAATCTAAGGTTTAAATTATAGCAAACAATACTATTTAAATTTAAGACAGATAATTAAGCTTAGACAAAACAATATCCAGTTGCAAAATGTTTAAGTTATCGAATTGTTATCCTTTGATACTGAAAATAATTTCGCCAAACTGTGTTTGAAATGACAAACAGATGAATAATAAAATCTGACATCAACTAAAATTCATTTGTATGATGTTCCTTCAAACTGTTTAGTCATTCAATTAAAAATGTGTTATATGACTCTGTTTTGACAAAGCAGTTTTATATTCTTAACTTCTGATTTGTTTCACAATTATCTAACCTGATCAAAAGTGGGACTGTTTAGATAAATTATAATGATGATATTAAACATTTTGACAAAGTTGCTGTACGTTGCCGACATGAAAACGTGTTTAATTATTTCAACTTTGTTAGTTACCTGCTCATCGGAGCCACACTGCTCCAAATTTCATTATGAGGAAAAACTACTGGAAAAAATGATCAGGACAGAAATTCTTGTTGAAAATATGAAGAAACAAATGGATACCATAGAAACGCGAGTTACCGAAGCATTAGCCAAACTTAACGAGAATACTGTCAAATGGAACGGTGAAATAGAAGCAATGCAAGAAAACAGCAATACAAGTCTTCAACTGGTCCAGGAGAAAGCAAGTGATCTTGACAAAAATATGCAAGAAGTGCAAGACTTGAAAGGTAATCTGCTTTACTTTTGTGTATTTTGATTAAATGTTGTTAAGGATACAAACCTGTTTTGTTAAACCTGTTGGAAAAGGTGTTTTAATATTAAGATGATTCAATTAGCAAAACAAATAGCCACGGTCTAAATTACATGTATATGTTGATATCGACTTATTTTAACACTTTCTATGGGTCTGGAAAATTTCAGTTAAAAGGAAGGAGAGTTATATAATACTAATTATAGAATATCATTGACGTTCTTTCGTTCGCTGTTCATCACGTACATTGCTATGTGACAGATGACATTTGAAAGAGTAACGACAATAATAAGCATTTTGCAGGCGGTCATGTTAATATTTTGTAAATTATGACGTCCCAGTGAAAAATATGGAACATAATTAATGCATTTATTCTATCTTGCTTGATGACATTGGAACTTGCATTAACTTTGATTCCATCTTGCTTTATGATATTTAAACTTTGAATTATGCTGGATTCCTTTTTGCATTATTACATGCAAAATTGCGTAGCGACGTTTGATAACAATTGAACTTGCACAAGTCATTTATCGTACTGTTTTTGGAATATCATATAAAATGTTAACGTCATATACCTTTATGTATAAGCTACTTTTCTTCATGCACTTAACAAATAATTTACGGTTTAGTTCTATTTTGTATTACTTTTATGCAGAAGTTATTCAAAATTGACTATTTTTTAATTCTCTACTTCGTTTTGTACACCTAAAATCACACGATCGATTTTGTTTAAGTGTTTATTATATGAGATATTGTTCGCGTGGCGTGATTACTGTTAGCTATCGCTTATTTCCATTATTCAGTGTTTATGCTAAATAAAACTCGGTCTCTGATTATTTGTGGATCATGTTTGATCATCTGACATTGTATATAACCCATTTAAACAATGTCTAGCGATTGTGAACTGTTAAGGGACGAGAACTCTGTTATCGAGATCAACGGAATTTTCCCACATTTGGCCTATCATCGGCATTTTCCGTACATAAACTGCGGTGACCATACAACGGAATGTAAATACCTATCAAACACTAAATATACAAGTACAAATGTTGCTGAGAAGCTCCGCGCAAAAAAATGTGCTCAGTACAGATACCTTACCAAATCATTTCTGCGCACAAGTCATTTTCCATTTAGATTAAGGTGACAACGGAGTCAATTATTACTGAAAATACCTAAAATGAGATTCTTTGCTTAGTAGATTTATCAACCTTTTCTGAACACATTCGTGATTTAATTTTGGAAGCAGTTAGTCCAAAAAATGTGTTTTTAAACGTTTTAAAACGGTACCTGTACCATTTTTATCTGCTATTCGCGTAATCTGTCAATTATCGATAACGCTCCGCCCCCTGTTGAGGCATCAATGAGGGAAATTGGTAGTTCCATATATCCGTGAATTACCCGTCCATACTGGTCCATCTACTCGTAATTCATGTATCGTACAAATACCGTACATCTTTTATGAATATCGTCTACCTTTTATTAAGCATTTTTTTAAAATAAGAAATTGTCGGCCAATGTACGTAACATAATGTATGAAACATAAATAATTAAGCATAGCGGCAAATCGCACGACCACGGGTTGATTTAAAATAGAGTTGCTAAAATATCCATAATGTGTGAAAATAATTTGTCTGTCCCGTTAATCTGATAGATATTACATTGAGTTTATGGACTTTTGTACGGATTCATCGGCTTGCTTTACATTCAACCTCGTTTTCTAACAATGTCAAGTAAAACAACAACAAAAACAGACAACATTTTTTATGTGAACGCCTATATGACTTGTGGTAAGGTGTCCCTGACAAATTTCTAAACCATTTTAGATTGTTTAAGGATGATCATTTCTCTATGAATCAATAAAAAAAGATATTAATATATACTATCAGTGAATGCTCTGAAAAAATTGTTCGCCAGTAAATCGAACACAGTACTAATAAACCTGGGACAAAGTATGGAATTTATATTGTATATCCCAGTAGAAACTGGATATCTATACCGTGCATAGATGATTTTCATGATAAAAGAAGTCATAAAGGTCAGATCATAATGATCGATTGATACCTTTTATTTCTATTATAATATGTCAAGCATTTATTTCAATTTGGAGGGAGAAATATATAATATCTCGTTTTTATTTTTACATTTACCATGGACTTTAAAAAACCATCAGAAGCTCAGTTTTTTGTTATTTTAATTTATATTTTAACGGAATTTCATATACGAATACACAGACAGAGTGACGCTGGTATAATATAATAATAATGCTGATGATAATAATAATAATCTTCAAAAGTGAAACAATTAAATACCCCGCAAGCGGTGCGCAAATACGTTCCATTTCCCCCCACCGAGTGCCTCAAATTTTACCAAAAGTCACGTGACATGTGCGACCGACAGTAAATCACGTTAAGATTTGAAGAAATTTCTGTTATAAACTGATATTAATCAGCAACTTTTTAATTGATCAGATGTCACTGGGTCATAAAATGTTGTTAGAGTATGTTAGCGCAACTTGTGACCCTCTCTGGTGCGATATTTGTGTATTATGCAATTATTTAGCGTGAAACGTAGGGGTCCGAGAGAGAACAGCCGATTTATGACACTTCGTTTGATGCGGGTCGGACTAACTTTGAATCGGCATAACTTTTTTAATAATCAAGCAATTAACATGCGGTTTAAAGCACATGAAAGGGAATTTATTTACGGAGGGAACCGTGTCAGGGATTTTTGTTTGCTCAATCAGCGACTAAATTATCTTTAATTACGTAGTATGTATGGTGAAAAAAGTCGCATAAAATGTTTGACGTTACGTAATATTTTTTTGAGAAAAGATAGAAAAAATTTGAGACACGGTTCCCCAGATATTATAAGTATGTTTATTTTCCTAAAGTTTGATGACAAAAAAATAAAAAATGACTTTGATATGACGATTTAAAATTTTAGGATTTTTATTAAAAATCAATCATTTACAAAGGCATTTTTTTCAAATATGTTATTTTTTATGTTGATCAACGACATTTAATGCACAAAGATTAAATACATAACAATTATTACTAAAATAAGTTGGTTTAAATGACATTTATCTGAGTACCACGGAAAGTGTCTGTTGTCACCTTAAGGAGTAGTGTACATTATACCAGATGTTGTGTAAATCAATTAAATTTGCATAATTATACTTCTCGTATGCACTGTCCATGACAGAGGAGCCAGATATTAAATTTTTTAAAATATGCTTTTACTGATGCCTACCTGGTACATGTAAGGAAAGTAATTCAAATACAAACAAGACTTACAAGACTTGTAAATGTAATGTGACATGACAGTAGTGCAACATTGTTCTGTTTGTGTCGCTACTGTAGTCAGTAATATTAGATGTAAAAAATATCAAAGCATGTACATTTTCTTTTTCACCTATAATACTATTCACTTTCTACAAATATCAACAACTAATCATTGTAGGAAATATTAAAATCCAAATGTAAATAAGCCAAATCGACTTTATTTTTCAAAATGTCCGTTACATGTTTTGCGCCAAATGGTATATCATGTTAAGCAAGAAAGGCATTGATGCAAAGAATCAAATGGCGTCCAAGCAAGAAATGCAGCAAGCGACGATGAACTAGTAGACATCTGATGACAGAATATTCTTTTAAACTTTTTAATGGTTAATTGGATTTTACCAGAATTGTACATGTATATCATAGATGAATGGGAGGACGAAAGACATTGTTTATCGTGAACTTTGGTCGGCTTGCTAAAAATAAAAATATTATATGTATTGTCGTTGGAACCTACAAAAAAATGGGATGGATTTCTAAAAGACCAAATTCATGATTGTTTTTTGTTATACGCGATAACAAAAATAATGGTACATTTAAAATCATGAATAAATTTGCATGGCATGTTGATATATTAAAAAATTATTTATCAATGGAAGATTGTTACCTGTATTTTAGGTATGAGAAAATTCACTAACATCATGTTCATGCGAGTCAAAGATATAAAAGGTACTTGACATAGGTTATAAATAAAGAGTTATTGTTAATTGATTTATTGGGAGATGAATCTACTATTTTGTTGAATTGCTTCAAAATCCTCGTCTGATCCATCAGTGTGTTTATATTCCAATCAAAAAAACCCATAACACCTCGACAAACGTTTCTGTTGTTAAAATACATGTCGCAGTATCCGGCAAATCAAAACATTCCACTCAAACCACCATAAAACCGATTGCCTTCAAACAAAATGGAATCAACTTCTAATAGCAAAAATTCGGGACACCAGGGTCGATTTAAATAATCAGGGGAGCTATTAATTTACTTTTTTTTTCGATAAGTTATAAAGGGTGCAATTTATGGTTGAATATGTTTGCATTTCATTCTGCAAAACTCTCCAGTTCGTTCAATTACCATAGCGGTTAATTAAACTACTTCTATAAATAGATTTTCGGACTTTCTCAATGTTAAGGTCATATCTATTTATAGCTTTGTTCCCGTTCTCATTCATTAATATGACATGCTGCGAATCACCGAAGGGGAGACCAATATATGACTTTACATAATAGAAATCGAAAGGAAATCGTGCTTCCGAATTTATTTTTAGCTGTAAATCGAAGGGATTAATTGATAAAAATCGGGTCCATGGACAAAAAACTAGTGGTAAACACAAATAGCTCCGCGTCCATAAATTGCCCAGAAAAGAATATAAACATAAGAAGAAAAAGTTTATGCAATGCAATTTTATATATGTATACAGTCTAATTGAAAGAAAAAATATATTCGTGAACAGTTATTAAATGGGACAGTTATACAGTGGTGGATTCAGGTCCTGGCTTAAGGGCTGCACCCATCCCCAGCTCAGCCCAAGCTGTGATGGAATATATACGTGTCAGTTTCATGCAAAAGAAGTGGTTATAGTGTGCTCCCTTATAAAACATTTAATGTCATCATACATTTGTTAAGCACCTGCCTAGGTGCTGCAAAGGTCTTTATCTATGATTATTTAAATAAAGACACATACAATGTATGGGAATCTGTGTTCCTTATAAGAGGTCAATTGAGTAAAGTTGTGTATTTCGTTAAAACACACTTCCATTCTTTTAATAACTTTTACGATATAAATGTATATCCATAGGGCCCACTTATAGTGTATAGGATTTAAAGCAAAACATTTGTATGAAGCCAAATGATATTTAATTTATATAACATAAAGTCTGTGTATCCGGTGTCCGCCCCTATACGCCCCTATAATGGACGTAACTTTGTTATACTCCATGCGCCAAAATAGCGGGACCATCCGGGAAATAACGGGATGTACCGACAAAGCGACACCTGCTGTTTTAATATGAAAATGAAATATTGCAACTCTCATTATGCTTACCGCCAACCGCTTAGTGCGTTCCGTAACATGCGACTATGATATCGCTATCGTTGTCATCTTCGTTGTTGATGCGCAGTGATCATGCATTGCATTATATTTGTAATCAGTGAATATATTGAATCATATGAAGGCTAAGACACGTCAAAATCGCCAAGTTTGGATTAAATTCAATTATTTGTTGTGAAATGGTGTCGACAATGTAAGCGGCAAATTTATAGCAAATTAAAGGTACTAACAGGAGCTTACCATTTTACATCTATAGTTATATCAAGAACAAGCAAAGAATGTTATCTTAAACACCGAACATAATACGCTGTGTAATTAAACATATAGCATATTAAAATATGCGAGTTTGATGGTTTGGAGGGGAACGCATGAAGTTGCAATTACATAATAGTACATTCAGTAACCGTCATGCATGATAGTATTCTTCAAAACGTAGGTTTCCTTTGTCATAAAAAAGTATGGAAGCAAGCATAATGTAAGTCCCAATATCATTAAGCAAAATGGAATAAATGCATTAATTATGTTCCATAGAAAAAACCTTACGTACCTTGCGTATTCATCTTACGTAACAAAAATGTAGATAACACAAGTGTTACGCACACTTTCGACCCGCTGATAGGACGTTTACCACAACTTTTCGCGTAACTTCAAACTATCATACTTCTGACAGAGAACCGTATCTTTCCGGACAAAATAGTAATGGCGGGGAAATCGAATTGTTGGAAATAGCTGATAAAATATCTTACTGCTAGACATTGCAAACTTATTCGAACTTTTTAATTATTCCATGGAATATATGAAACAATTCATCGTTATTCTAGCACAACACACTTTGCAAACCAGCACATATTTCGAAGAAATAGTTTTGTCGATCTCAACATGACTCGTACTTGTCAAACCTGTGTTATAACGACGATGTGTTTTTGACCTGACGAGCCGGTATATATATAGTTGTAAAGCATAAATACAAGTTCCATACAAAATGGTATGTTTCGATTGTAAAGTTTTGGGAAATAATGGTGAAAAAAATCCTCCTGATACGAATAGTGTTTTTAGCTCACCAGAACCGAAAGTTCAGTGTGAGCTATCAGTATCAAAAGGGTATGGTCCGCATTGTTTCTGGCTGTTTCTGTGAGCGACTCAGGGCCATAATGTCCCTCTTTTTGTTGTTGTTGTTTTTTGTGTTTTTTTCCACCATACTGTGTAAGTAACTGTAGAAATATAGATCTACTTACAAATATGTAAGACTGTTAACTAATAAAATGTTATTTTATGAAGATGAAGGGCAAATCTATGTAAAAATACCAGTTATAGATAACTGCAATGGGGTCAATAGATAGTAAGTCGATTTTTTTTCCTTCTTTTTTTTCGAATTTCTTCAAATGCATAAACCCCACATGGAAATAAATTTCTTCGACCGACGTTACTGAAATAAACTACAGAAAAAATGCCGTGATTTATGGATAAATATTGCGGTGTCCACATATTGACCAAGTTTTACGGTGCCTAAATTACACACGTTGAAACGTGAAAAATAAAACAAATATACATAAAACATGTTATTAAAGTGGTGTTACTTGTACAAACGACAATTATGTACATATTTAATTGTTATTATTTATATTGCATTTCGATCAGTGGACTATAATGTCGTTATATTTTGCAATCAAAGCAATATTTTTCACAGTATGCCCAAACTGTTTTCACTATTATATTGACTTAGTTAGTGAAATATTTTGCATGTTGTAAAGAGTAATAAGTTTCAATTTAAATGACACATTCGATGGAATGAAAAAATCCGATGATATTTCCTTGTTTTGGGCAAATTATCATCTGTTTTATTGTCGTATGCAGGCTTGACATATATTTTGTATGACAGAAAGATAAGGTGTATCGCTGTACATGTACCAGAAGTATGGTATTTTGACGTTGCGTTAAATGCCCTACCACAGTGGTCGACAAAAGAGTGCAACTTCAAGATAATTGTGCTATTTCCTGAAATAAATCGATATTTACGGATTGATAAAGACTTTGTTGTCTATAATCAGGGATCTTTTTGCATCACTGATCTAATTGATAGTAATATGATAGCATTATAAGTTCATTAAAGAATATAACCAATGTTACGATATAGTAATATCAACATTTGTCTATGAAAATGATATTTGAGAATGAAACGGAAAGTCTTTAACATATTTTTTTACATATGGTACTTTATGAACGAACAAATGCTGTCAAGTGAAATGCGTATGGTAACAAAGAACTGCACACAAAATTGATAAAATATTTAAAAAGTTGAGGTAATTATAAACTTTAAAAAAACATTTGTGTATTACAAACAAAAAAGTTTCATATTTAATACAAATATTAGTAATGTTATTACTTTAATTTCAGCAAAAATTGTATCGCTAAAAATTGCTTTCAATGCAAGGAACATAAAAAACAAAAGTCCAGCTGTCGGCGACACCATTGTATTCACTGACATTCTCCTTAACTTTGGCGAGGCTTACAATTCCGACTCTGGAGTATTTACTGCTCCATTTGGAGGCATTTATCTGTTTACAGTTCAGTTATGTATTTCTGCTAGTTTGTATATTGATTATGGATTAGTTGTTGATAATGTTTATATGGATACAGCCAGGTACAACATCGGTACAGGCTATTGTGTCTGCTTCAAGTTAAGCACAACAGTCCATGTCAAGACAGGGAACAAAGTTTTTGTGAAGGTCGTAAGTCGCTCGGGAAGCGGGATTATTTTACATCACAGTAACTCACACTACTCGACATCATTTTCCGGAGTTCGTATTCAGACAGATTAGATATTATTTCTTAACTGACACAAACACCAATGTCTAGATATAAATCATTATCTTGATACCTATAGTTGACAGAATATTTATGTGTTGTGATGATAATTATACCATAGTGATAGAATAATTGATGCTTGTTAATTTCCTTAAGAAATTGGTTCGTCTAAAAAGTGAATGTGGAAAACTGGGAATGTTGTCGAACACTGCCGAACGATGCCGAACTAAAAATGATCCAGACTCTACTAATTACATCAATAAAATCTTTGTTGCAACAATTTCGTGTTCTGTAATCTAAAAATAGCCATAAGCTTTACTTTTTGAACAAATTCTTTTAAGGAACAATCACAAGGATGTTTTCAATATAATTGTTAGGTTGTTGCTCTTTTTGTTTGTTTGTTTTTTGTTGTTGTTTTTTTTTTTTTTTTTTTTTTGTCGTTTTTTTTTTCAAAATTGTGTATACTATATTTTACCGGCCATAGCTTAGCACTGATTAAATTATTGATATTCTATTCTTTCCTTTGGTATCTTATAAATATTCACTATCTATTTTGTCTTATAAATATTCATTCAAATTATATGATGCAATAAAGATAAGAAATAAACTTTACATGTATAATCATTATAATCATTAGTTATCGCCAATTATAAGATATTGTACATTTGTATTTATTTCTATATATTTGTTGCAAAGATTAATAGGGTGCAAGAAATTGATCTCCGTTATGTAGTCTATGCTATATTAGGTTACATAACAAAAGGTAGCTTTTGCTTTCGAGTACTGACACCACAACTGCTCTTAAATAATCAATTTTGAAGCACAGCAAAGTGGTCATTTATTTCGGAGCAGTTTTCTCCGAGTATTAGCCTAACAGATGAATGTTAAAGCTGTGTTGTACGGCGGTCAATGAGTATGTACACGTACAGTCATCTGAGACAATAGCAATTATAAAGTCAGATAGCCCTGACAAGAGATATTGTTGCCAACAAAATGGTCTGTCTTTCAAGCCCTCACTTCGTGCTAGCGGCTCACGCAACTTAGTAGTAAGTTTTGTTTCCTGTTTTTTAACAATGATTCACTTAAAATCTGTTAGGAGAGATTCCTCGGAAGCAAGAAAACAACATGAAAATTGTAAACAAAAAGATAAATAAAGGTTTATTAAAAATGGTTGTTGAACAAGGTTCATTTAAAAATTTTGTTGAACGAAGGTTCGCGAGGCTTGATTGAATTGTTGTGAATACAGAATTCATGTAGTAATATCAATATTATTTAATCAAACAGTTGATATGTGTAATTCAATAATAAATCATGTAATATATTGGTGAGTTGGCTTTGTACTTAAAACTTCCGTGAGTGTTTGGCTCAATATGTCTTCTTTTGTTTGTACCCTCTGAAATAAAATTACACATAACGTATTAGCAATTGTGCATGAGATGATTTTGGTCGTATACGTATGGCATATACGTATGAAAAAATCAGGATAATATTATGGTATATGTTTTATTCAAAAGTTTATTGACATCTTTTTATTAATTATTATTGAAGATTTATAACAAAATGATCACGACAAATATCCTCCACTAGTTCGGTCTTTGTAGTGTTAATGAATGATAAGCTCTTGTCAAAATATTACTGGCCTAGGCAAAAAGTTAAACATCTGAATAATTTAAAGAGAGGCACATAATATAAAGATGTGTAATATTTGTGCAAATGATACCTAGCATGTAAAAATGAATGTGTTTTCCTATTGAAGTATACATTCTACAACTTATAAATTATGGAAGAAATATGGTTAACTAAATGCAAAACATATGAAAATCAATACACCTTACTTATGAAAATGAATCTTTATGGAAACACTTTTTTATAATATAAATAAAATATAGAGAAATATTGATAAAATAAAATGCGTATTTTTATTTTCAGTATTTTCATTATAAAAATTATTTCTCACTGCATTGAAACATTTTTTCGGTATTTTCACTGGCTCTTGCCGGACTACTTTCTTCCAAACAAAATTTAACTTTTATGTCAAAAAAAGAGAAAAATGTATACAATAATAAACAGAAAATTCAAGTTCTATAGGTACGTGATTTATTTTCATCTTGTGGTATGAATGTTATCATATTTCACTCGTGGTTTCGCCACTCATGAAATATTTATTTCATACCACTCAATGAAAATGAATCCTGTATTTATAGGGAAAAAACTTGATTATCCTCTATATATTTACCCGAAATTTATCCTTAGAAGTGGGACAGCAATATCTCCTGGTCTCTTGTTCAGTTCAGAGCAATTCAAGATCAGGGTTAGATAATCTTAACCCTTAACTTGCTAAACCCAAGAGTGATAGCCTCTTCCACAGGCAGAGAGCCATGCTAGTTATAGCAGTTTGAAGAGAATTTATATCGTAAGTATGTCAAATTTTGTACTTTTAAGGGATAACGTTTTCCTTTATGTTATATTAAAATCAATTAATCTTTTAAAAATACTGCTCAAAATTTAAAGCAAGCGAGGTTTTACGCACACGCTAAATGGCTGCGAAGAAATGGTCAGCTGTGCACTGCATACTTTTAGAATAACCGAAAAACAATTACTAGGTAGACCAAAGCCTGTTTATATCTGCGCAGTTGTTGAATTTAAAGGGTTAGCGACACGAAAATTTCGTAACGTCGTACTAGCAGTCTTCGTTTTTAAACTTTGACATGTCAGGTATGATTTAGTCAATGTCGTATTGTGCAAGAAAATCCGACACTATGTATCTTATTTATAAGTAAACAAAGCAGACACGATCGTAATGATTTACCCTTATGTTTTAGACATAAATCAATTTTATACGATATACATGTATAAACTTTTAATAAGCAAACGACCAACAATAAATAAATCAAATTTGAGCATAAACATAGTATACATTTATTAGATATCTATCATTAACAAAATCAATAGAGTAAATATAAATAATTCCATATTCAATTCATCAGACCCGTTATCATAAAAAAATCAAAGGGCTGCAAGCTCTGTGGTATTATGGTACATTTTTTATGACAGCCACATTTTATCATTGCATATCGTGGCTAATTCCTTAAGAAAGAATGTTAAAATCGCTAAAAATACTTAAAAAAAATACAACCAAAAACATGAATTGGATTTGAACCCCAGACCTCTAGCTTCCTAAACGAGCGTGTTACCGCTGGACCACCCGTCAAACAGTCTAAAGCAAACCAAATTATTCTAAATTAGGGTTTGTAATCCTTATTAATTTCGAGTTATTTTGTTGTACACTTGTTGTTTAACAATGATGTAAATAATTTAGCAAAAGTCTTCTCGCCCAAACACTATTCGACAGTCAGAGTTATTTGTGTAAAATGTACGCGCTGAAATGTAGCTAAAAATAGCGCTTTGTTTACGGGGTGATTAACTTTTAAGATCGTTATTTATGGTAGAAATTGATTATCGATCATTATCTCTGTCCGAGAGTCAATATCCTTACTTTATTTTTCAGAAAGTGTAAATAACAAATGTTTATTAAAAGGGCACAATAATCCGAAGCTTAACGGAAATAGCCGAGCAATTTTCATTGGTTAAAATAATATTCAGCAGCGTAATTTATGATTGTGCATTTATTGACAATTCTATAAGCCAAAACTACTTTTAAACTTTGAATGCGTTATAATTCGCTGGATAACAAAATAAAAATATTTCTTTCTTTAACATCGCTAGTTTTAAGCAGTTTTGAGAACTACTTTTATTGTTAGGATTGTTGTGAAGCGCTGTTCATAAGATTGAATGTCAGAATTGTATTTCCTGATCTGCGATCAGAAACTACAAAAACACACGTGACCTCGCTTTACTATATGGCGGCGATTAAGGTTTTTGAAGCTGCAAGGCACAATCCAAATCATCTTAAAAGAAAACTTACGAAACGTTGAAATACGAGTGTATATATTTTCATTTCTTCAAAAGTTCTTTCCTTGTTATTAAAAGTTAACTAACATATTTTATTACAATCCAATGCAGCATTATCGCGTTTTGTTTCATGTGAAACAGTTCCCCTTTAGGTGGAGACAGCGCTGAAGGAGCACATTTGTCTCGGAGCACATTTGTCTTACTTAAGACCGATGTGGTCGCATTTGTCTCACATGAGACAAATGCGACATCAAACTGTCTAACCAATAAAACTCATTTGTGCGATAAATGTGCTCTGATCAAGTTTTTTAAAGGACAAGAAAGCACATCAGTCTTATGATTTTTAAGGGGCAAGAAAGCACATTTGTGTCATGTCATTTTATGAAATATTTGTCACACATTTTCCCACGACTGAAATGTTAGAATCGAGGATCGCCGTTTGACCTCATTTCAAGTGTAATCATCAATAGGTGTGCTTTTTTTTAAGCCATAAAAAATGAACAAATATTTGCGGCTGTCCAAAAATTTATCATAACTACTGACCGTTTTGAAACACTTCCTATTTTTGTAAATCGGCCGATTGTATTAATTTTAATAACCTGGTACCATAAATAATTGACAATCACATTTATGATGGACTTTTACTCCCAATGACGTATAATGCTAAATGCTGGATCCTTAACCTTGTCGTTATTACATAAATATATAAATATACATTTTTTTTCTGTCTTACTTATTTCTTACGTTGTTTTATTTTTTAATGTTAATCTGTCTTTATTTTTTTTTCTTTGTTCGCTTTATATGTATTCATGTCACACTTTCTCATATAAATGCCATCAATGTTGATTAATATATTTTTTCATGGGGAGGGCCGATCGCTTATGTTGTAAGAACTTTGGGCCAACCCTTTTGCTATTTCTTATTTCGAAAACAATTTGGATCTCTGTATATTTACATGTATATATAAGCAATAAAATATGATTAATCAATTTATAAAACTTTAAGCATCGGAAAGAAATGTGTCAGAATTAATTTCTGCATATGCATGTGGGTTCTGGATACTGCACTGGTAGGAATCTTCATTTTGACATGCAGAACAGGGATATCTCTAAGTGAATATAATTATGATCCTATGCAGAGGCAGGATTTTTTTGATTGACCGGAAGTGACCAAAAACGGTATTATAAATACAGAAAACACAGACCAAATGCTGGTAGCCGGTATACGAAAGGGCATAATTATTACCTTTTTAGAATTTTATGGAAGAATGTGAAACAAATGTACTTCGAGTGTCCTTTCTATTGTGTGTCAAACACATCTGTCACATTTTTAATTTGTAGCAAATATGAATGTTTACGAGCACATCGGTCACACATCGTGAGACAAATGTGCTCAGAGACAAATGTGCTCCTACACAGCGCACTCTGTCGCCAGACTTACATTTGCTATTTATAGATTAAACCTGTTTACGCATGATTGAACATTAGCCTGGTTCCACGATATTAAATCTCTGTAAGCTACAGACAGTTGCACAGTCAATTATTTGTTTACTGAGATAAGAAAACAATGCATTTTCTTTCACGGTGATAGGGCGTTTACCACAACTTTTCCGCGCAACGTCAAAATACCATACTTCTGACCGAGACACCGTATCTTTCTGTCATACAAAATGGATGTCAAGACTACATACGACAAGAAAACAGATGATAATTTGCACAAAACAATGTAAAATCATCGAATTTTTCATTCCATCGAATGTGTCATTCAATTTGAAGCTTATTACTCTTTACTACATGCAACATGCTTCACTATCTAAGTCAAGATAGTGAAAACAGTTGGGGCATACTGTGAAAAATATTGCTTTGATTGCGAAATTAAAACTTTCTAGCACGTTTAGTTCATATGACTCATCGAAATGCAATATAGATATGTACATTATTATCGTTTGAACAAGTTACATAATTTTGATAACCTTTTTTTGTATATATGGTATGATTTTCATGTTTTCACGTGCATACTTTAGGCACCGTACAGCTTGAACAATAGCAAAATGTGGACACCGCATTATTTGTCCTTAAATCACTGCATTTATTTTCTTTTCTTTTTTCCAGTAATGTCGATCGACGAGAAATATTTACATCTGGGGTTAATACATTTGAAGAAATTCGAAAAAAAATATATAAAAATCAACTTACTAATCTATTGAGACCATTGCACTTATCTTACTGGTATTTTGGATTTCGACCTTCAAGTCTTCCAAAAATAACATTTTATTAATAAAAGAGAAAGTCAACAGTCTTCCTTCAATAAAACATATTTGTAAGTAGATATGTAAGTTTCTTTAAAAGTATGGTGCATAAGAAAACAATGCCAGTTATTATCAGTCAAACGGAATAAAAATGCGGTGTTAGAATTCAGTGTTGTGCGGTGCTCCAATATGCATGTCAGTTAGACTTTTTGTATCACATATTCTCAAAAATTTACAATATATACACACTCTTTTGTGTGGAACTTTATTTTAAGCTTAACCATTACATATATACGGGCTCGTCAGGTCATAGCAAAAACTCATCGTCGTTAAAGCCCAGGCTTTTGTGATAAGTACAAGTCATGTTGAGGTCGACATGACCTTTTGTAAACACTATTTCTTCGAAATATGTGATGTTCTTCGAATTGTGTTGTGCTAGATTAACGATGAAATTTTTCAAAAATTTGATAACCAAATCTATTGGTTTATACTGCAATTGGCAGATGAGCCAAAATATTTAAAGAAAATCAACACTGGGGAAAAATGTACAGAACTTTTAACATAATAAAGATATTTAGTATTCAAGAAAAAAAAATATTTTAAATGCAATCAGTTACTCACTTAGCAGTAATTATCGCCATATTTCAATTATGGGTTATTTTGTGCATATTCTGGCCTGTTTATCGGTAATTATAATATATTATAAGTGCCGTTTAGAATGCGTAAAAATGCGTTCTCTTTTCACTTGATAATTTTTTACTTTTTTAATACGTTTGAAAAGTTTTCATGAAAACAAGTAAGAATCTGGAGGCATGCTTCTTTAATAGTGAATTTATTGTAATCGCTGATATATGAAACATTCAATGATATTGTATTAGGCTAAAATTCTTTGGTACGTATTCAAAATATTTGTTTAAAAAACTGCTAGACGATAAGAATAAGGTTTGTGAATACCACCAATACAGTAACAAAACAAACGTGTAATAATGCAAGAAACATTTTAAAATAAGGACCGTTCGAGATCAAAATTTGAACGAATTTAGTCCATTTAAATGTTAAAAAGCAACATTTTTCACCAACTACAAGTATGACACATAGATACAAGCGAAAAATCCTATTTGAATAAACAAAGACAAACATGTGTGATGAATTGTTTTCTAAAGTTCTGTTTAATTCAATTGAAGGACTGTCAAATTTTAAATTATAGTAATACTTGCCCGAAATAAAAATGGAAATGAAGAAAAGAGAACAACAGTTGACATTTTGCTAATTCTTCCTGTCAATATTGTTCAGTAAAATTATCTCTGAATAAATGCATTAGTCTATTTCAATTCACAAACTATGAATTGAATAAGAGTACTAAAATGCACTTGTCTTGTACTTTTTTTAATATTCTGGGAGAAAATAAATAATCTATCAAATTGTGGCATATGCAAATTTTCTAATTAATAAAACAGATATCACATTCAGTGATATAATGCACTTCCGGTGAATAATTGAATGCACATCTGATGAGTTATCAATTCAATAACTTCCGGTTAGTTATTAAATGAACTTCCGGCACTGCGTTGTTTTTTCAACCTTTATCAGTCAATATAAATGTAAACACTCAGAAAACTCTTGTGGTTATTGATGATCAACCTCGCAACATGAAAGATATCGTGTATACAAATGCAGAATTGAGCTGTGTTCCAGTGACTCATACATTGTTTTATACCAAATATAGAATGAAAATTGACAATGAATTGTTCTTGATGTGACTGCATTAGGGATCATTTTTAGTCAAACATATAATAACTATGGAAATATATAAAATAAGATTTCAATGGAAACACATTTTATTTCTTACATTTCACTGTATAACGACCAGAAATGCGCTTGTGACAATACCTTGTATGTATATGAAACATTCACAACATGTGAATGAAACTTGTGCAGAAATATCTTTTGTGAAATCTAGATGTAACGTTTTAAATTGTGCGACCATGTGCGCATTGAGTACAGGATGTTTCTCGTTTTACTACTCGGATATCACCAAACGTTGTATAGGATGTTTAATGCAGTATACGTTACTACATTCTACAGATAGCTACACTTATTATATACCGGTCAAAGGTAAATACTCTTATATAATTATTGAAATTTTACCTTGTTATCTTACTTTGTCACATTAAGATTCATTTTAAATCCGCAGGGAGAGGGTAATAGCTAGTCTGAAGGTTCCTGTAGCCGATAATGCACGTAGAAACTGGCATTATTACTGTTCTTGAATTAAAAATATACGTCTCATTCGGTATATCAGGATTTTCGATGTTCGTTTGTTAGTATTTTTTAGGGAATCGGTTTTGTAATTCTTTTCACGCGCGAGAGTTAAGTCTTTTGACAGTTTTATTTTAAACTCACACTCATTTTAACATCTTGGAACAACATCGGGTACACCATTTTTATTTTCAACATGTAATGCAAAATGTAAACAATGGTAAAATGTATAAGTTTTATCTTATTTCAACGTCAGTTAACCATCGGCAGTAATTTATTGTAATATTCTAAAATAAATTAAACCAAATATTTGTGTGCACAATTGTTTTCTTGTAAATTATTAGCTAGCAACTAAATCAATTTCTACTTTCGTTTTGTAATTGGTACCATATTTCGCAATTAACAACATAAATAACATTTTCTATTGAAACATTAAATTATTCATAAGAAAGTGATACATTTTAAAATTTAAAACTGTTTAAGTTAACTTCAGTAAATTTAAGTGCTATTTAAATATAAAATAAAATTTTTAATCTTAATAGATTATTTTAACTACAGTGTATATTGTACATGTCATGTTATTATTATTTTTTTTTTTTGTAATTCTCAATATTTTATTTAAATTTCAAATTTGTCATTAAACTTGTTGTTAAATTGTGTCATTGGTCACCTTTAAAAATCACAGTTAAATGGTTGTTCATCATGGCAAAAAAAATCTTAGCATGCATTCGGTAACAGTAATTTTCTGGTAATTGGTAAAATTCTTACT
>NW_026854889.1:0-62594 GCF_026571515.1 Ruditapes philippinarum
AAAAAAAATTTTTACTTGTAACAAGATGACACAATGTCCCAGGGGCCCGTTTTACTAACGTACTAACGCTTAAGATTTCTTACGTCTAATTTTTGTATGTAATGCGTTTCACTAAATATTGTGTACGTTAGAATTTCTTTAGTTTATAAGTAAAGTTACATTTAAAATTTGTTGACTTAAAACTTACGTAAATAAGACTGACATCTTCTATGAATAATGGTAGAGAGGAAAATGATAATTTTAGAGACGAACATGACTTGTTAGATATTATAACGGTGAAATCAGATAAAGAATTGTACAGTATAAGTAAGGAAAGGATGATAATAATATGTTACATCGGGGTTAATTTTTCAATACTGTGTTTTCTGAGAAACAAAATAATGCTGAACTTTTTGAGCGAATTAAATTGTATGATTTGTAAATATACATAAAAATATTTGTTGCAGCTTTTCTAATGGAAAATAATAACTAAAGTACTTAATAGTTACACTGCAATGATAACTAAAAATTGTAACATCCTTTGTGTGCATGCACTTGTAGTGTTCTTACGCATAGCCGATTAACGTCTTACGTTATCTTAACTTTAATTGTATATTAGTAGTCATAAAATATATAGAGATAAATACCCAAATAGATCTCTGCTACGGACATTTAATTTCAACATAAAAAAAACTAAAATAAGTGTTAAGATGTGATTAGTTTTGAAGATTTTTTACAGGTTACATGGCACTATATCAACGGTTGTTTCCATATATACCCTGGTCACGACAACGAATTTATAAAACAGCATCCTTCCTTTGAGGAAACATGGAATTACTTTATAAATGTATATTTCAAAGTATGCTGCGTTTATAGTCAATATAATCACTTTTATCAAACGAAAAACGACATTACAAACATATGCATGCAGTTAAATAAAAAATTCATATATACCACGTGACCGCTTAGTAGGAGACAATTTTAACCAAAATGACATGATTTTAAATGACAACCACAAGGTGATGCTAAATGCAAATTACCTTACCTCTGAGAATTGTAAATTTGGAAATGATATTTCCAAGACATTTTTTCTTTAAAGGTCGATGCAAACTATAGACCCCTGAACACACAGGGTAAGAAAAATATCTACCCGATGTGTAAATAAATGAAACAATCTTAAACAATCTTGGCTTATAACAAGTAAATGCTGCTTCAAATGTTTGTACTTTGTGATTTAAGAGTAACACTTTTCAAAGGATGATACTTTGAAAATTTTCAATATTCAACTAGAACTCCGCGAGTGGGATGTGTCGCCTTGTGAACAATATCGTTTAGGAGAAATGGCCAGGACAAAAATGAAATACGAAAACTAACAAAGGACAATAGCTAGTGTAGAGCAGCAGTTTCTATGCATTGCACTTCTTATCAATAAGATCTATCACTCTATGAAGTTTCAAGTCCATATCTTTTATAATTTATGAGTAATGGCCTGGACAAAAATAAAATATGAAAATATATAAAGGGTAATAACTCAAAAAAAGAAATGCAGAGTACCGGTTCTTGTAATAACTAAAAAAATAAGAAATGCATGGTATCGGTTCTTGTGCACTGCACTTCTTCTTAATGAGATCTATCATCCTATGAAGTTTCAAGTTCATAGCTTATATACTTTTGGAGAAATGGCCCGGACAAACATAGTATGAAAATTAACAAAGGGCAATAACTCAAAAAATATGAAATGCAGAGTACCTAATCCTGTGCACTGCACTTCTTCTTCATGAGATCTATCATCCTATGAAGTTTCAAGTCCATAGCTGTTACACATTAGGAGAAATGGCCAGGACAAAAATAAAGTATGAAAATTAACAAAGGGCAATAACTCAAAAAATAAGATGCAGAGTACCAGTTCTTATGCACTTTACTTCTTCTCAATGAGATCTATCATCATGTGAAGTTTCGAGTCTATAGCTTATATACTTTCAGAGAAATGGTCCGGACAAAAATAAAGTATGAAAATTAACAAAGGGCAATAACTCAAAAAATAAGAAATGCAGAGTACCTGTTCATGTGCATTGCACTTCTTCTTAATGAGATCTATCATCCTATGAAGTGTCAAGTCCATAGCTTTTTTAGTTGAAGAGAAATGGTCCGGACAAAATTAAAGTATGAAAATTTACAAAGAGCAATAACTCAAAAATTAAAAAGTGCAGAGTACCGGTCCTTGTGCACTGCACTTCGTGTTATTGTAAGAAGCATGCATACCAAGTTTGAAGTCAATCCAACTTAAAGTGACTGAGTTATGCTCCGGACAAGCTTTAGGGGACGCCGACAACGACGACAAAAGTAATCCCTATATGTCGCCTTTTTCAAGGCGACACAAAAACTAAGCCTATGCAAAACTGCTTTCAGGATGACAGGCCTTATGACAATATCTTTAATGGTTGATTAAATATTTATGCTGTATGCCTTGTGTATTTGTATTTTAGGGAAAAAATCAATCAATTCCATTTTCTGAAAAAAAAACCTTTGTAAATCTTTACACAATGTGCATCCCAAGCAAGTTTCATCAAATTTAGTAACCTATATTCAGGAGATCAAAGAAATCAATTAAGGAATAATCAATAATCAGATACACCCATATTCCACATTTTTGTTAGTATACAAACTGACTGCATGAACTGGTTTTTTAGAAGTAGATTTCTTTTGTTTTTACTAAATACATGTAAGGAATATCAATGACCCCCTGGGGCAGGGCAAATTTTGACCCCAGGGATTTTATTAGAACAAATTTGGTAGACACTCATTAGAAGATGTTTCTTGTTAAATTTATATAACTTAGCTCTTTGGTTTTTTAGAATATTCTTTCTAATTGAAATTCTGGTTAATTAATGAAGTTATCATTGATGCCAAAACTTCTAATTTCTTGTATTGCCTCAACCAAGAAAACGACTAAATTTCCATATACAAAAAAATACATCACTGAAACTAAGAACACAATTATAGAATAAGTGACATTTTTTATTATTTAACTGTAAGTACAACACTACGAAATATTTATAGTGCAAATGTTCATAAACTATGAGTACAGATTGTAGAATCCTGATTTTAGATAATGATAAAAACAAGAACTGTTTATAGGGCAGCATACTTGACCATTTAGTGTTTGATAGCAAAACAAGAGCCTAAATAATGTAAGAATTAACAAAGGTAAAGATGTAATTCACAAAAATACAAATAATGTACATGACATAGTTATGAGTCTTGTATACTGAAAAACGAATTTTACTGAAAAGCAATCCTGCCAATTGTGATTTTTTACACATTTTTTGAATTTTTATGTTGTTTTTTTTTTCATTGTAAAGATGCCTATTTCGGGGTCAAATCAACCAAACAAGAGCTGTCGGTAGGACAGCAACGCTCGACTATTCTAAGTGCTTGATAGTGAAAAAAATGCTTGATACAGTTACCTCCTCCTGTTTACAGGTTGAGGTCATGATGGTGAACAAGTGTGCAAAGTTTCAAAGCCATATGTCAATGGACTTTGAAAATATTTGAACTATTACAAAAACTTTAACATAAATTCTAAGTCGAAAAGGGGCATAATTCTGTCAAAATGCTTGATAGAGTTACCTCCTCCTGTCTACAGGTTGGGGTCATGATGTTGAACAAGTGTGCAAAGTTTCAAAGCCATATGTCAATGGACTTTGAAAATATTTGAACTATTACAAAAACTTTAACGTAAATTCTAAGTCGAAAAAGGGGCATAATTCTGTCAAATGCTTGATAGAGTTACCTCCTCCTGTCTACAGGTTGGGGTCATGATGGTGAACAAGTGTGCAAAGTTTCAAAGCCATATGTCAATGGACTTTGGAAAATATTTGAACTATTACAAAAAAACTTTTAACGTAAATTCTAAGTCGAAAAAGGGGCATAATTCTGTCAAAATGATTGATAGAGTTACCTCCTCCTGTCTACAGGTTGGGGTCATGATGGTGAACAAGTGTGCAAAGTTTCAAAGCCATATGTCAATGGACTTTGAAAATATTTGAAGCATTACAAAAACTTTAACATAAGTGGTTACGCCGACGCCGACGCCGACGCTCGGGTGACTGCAATAGCTCTACTTATTCTTATTGAATAGTCAAGCTAAAAATCACTGAGACTCTTTGCGAACCTAACAAAATTCGTTTTTCAGTATACAAGACTCAAACATAATAATGAACTGACAGATAACAATCTTGAGAATTTGAATTATTTATCTGAGGGAATAAAAAGAAGAAAGCTTAAACTATGAACATAATTATTAAATGTATGAATAAAGTGACGATTTATTCTTGTTTAGTTTTTTACAATTTGACAGATTATCATGCTAAAAACTCACAATTTCAGGGGTATGGGTTGTTGCCAAAAAAGAGTAAAAAAATCACTGGGCCTTATTTCATTCAAAATCCATGCCAGAATTATGATTCTTGGAAAGTGACCATCAATTGTAATTAAAAAAGAATGGATCAAGTTTCAAGTGAATATTATCAGTAATTTAATGAAAGACAAGAGCCATGTCAACATGGCCATCCCCCGCCGAATGTGTTTGCTCATTGGAAGAATGTATATGTAGTAGAGCGGAATAATTCCATTTTAAGAGGTCTTTTGGTAATGAAAACTGATGGCTATAATGATTACAGATTTGAAACCTATGTGAATACTGATGGCTGAAAATAACAAAGGGCAATTACTGAAAAATAATGCAGGTAGGTTATCATTCTTGTGTGCTGCATCCCTCCTCAGTAAAATCTATCCACCTATGAAGTTTCAAGTTGATACCTCAAATACTTTTTGAGAAAAAAATTGAATTGAAAAATTAAGTATGAAAAAGAACAAAGGGCAATAACTCAAAAATTATAAAAGGTAGAGTTATCATTCTTGTGCAGTGCACACCTCCTGAGTGAGATCTATAAACCTATGAAGTTTCATTTTGATATCTCAAAGGCTTTTTGAGTTATGCTCTGGTCAAAAATTAATTTTGAAAAATAACAAAGGGCAATAACTCAAAAATAATGCAGGGTAGAGTTATCATTCTTAAGCACTGCACTCCTCCTCAATGAGATCCATCCACCTTTGAAGTTTCAAGTTGATACCTCAAATACTTTTTGAGATAAGCTCTGGACAAAATAACATAAAACAAGAGGGCCATGATGGCCCTGAGGTCGCTCACCTGTATATAGCCCCCCCCCCCCCAACGTTGCAGGGCCAATTTAACCAAAGGGCTTTAATTTGCACGAACTTGGTAGACACCCATAAGAAGATGTTTCATGCTAAACATCTAAGCTCTAGCTCATTGAGCTTTTTAAAGAAGATTTTTTTTTAAAGTTTTTACTATACACATACAGTTTAAAAACAATGACACCCCTGGGGCTGGGCCAGGGCTTTTATTTGAACAAACTTTGTAGACACTTACTAGAAGATGTTTCATGCTTAATATCTAAACTATAGCTATTTGGGTTTTTTCAAAGAAGATTTTAAGTTTTTGCTATACACATATAAAGAAAATCAATGACCCCCGGGGCGGGGCCAATTTTGACCCCAGGTCTTATATTTGAACAACTTTGTAGAAACTCACTAAAAGATGTTTCATGCTTAATAGCTTAACTCTAGCTATTTGGGTTTTTTCAAAGAAGATTTTTTAAGTTTTTGCTATACACATATAAGGAAAATCAATGACCCCCGGGGTGGTGCCAATTTTGACCTCAGGGCTTTTATTTGAACAAACTTGGTAGACACCTATTAAAACATGTTTGATGCTAAATATCTTAGCCATAGCTCTTTGAGTTTATTAAAAGAAGATTTTTTAAGTTTTTACTATATGCATGTAGGGAAAATCAATGGCCCCCCAGGGCTGGGCCAATTTTGACCCCAGGGCTTTTATTTGAACAAACTTGGTAGACACTTATTAGAACATGCTTCATGCTAAATATCTTAGCTCTAACTCTTTTGGTTCTTTAAAAGAAGATTTTTTAAGTTTTTACTATATGCATATAGGGAAAATCAATGACCTCCCGGGGCGGGGCAAATTTTGACCCCAGGGCTTTTACTTGAACAAACTTGGTAGACACTCACTAGAAGATGTTTCATGCCAAATATCTAAGCTCTAGCTCTTATGGTTTTTTAAAAGAAGATATTTAAAGTTTTTTCTTTCGGTTGCCATGGCAACCAGAGTTCTGCATGGAATTAAATTCTTTGAACAATTTTCAAAGGTGACCACCAAAGGAACATTCCTGTGAAGTTTGGATGAAATTGGCTTAGTGGTTTATGAGGAGATGTCATTTAAAGTAAAAGTTTACGGACGGACGGACGGACGGACGCCGGACGAAAAGCGATCACAAAAGCTCACCCTGTCACTTTGTGACAGGTGAGCTAAAAAAAACAAAGGGCAATAACTCAAAAATTGTATAGGGAAGAGTTATCATTCTTGCACACAACATTCCTCCTCAATAAGATCTATCCACCTATGACATTTCATGTTGATATCTCAAACACTTTTTGAGTTATGCTCCACTCAGGTGAAAAATTAGGTATGAAAAATAACAATGGGCAATAACTCAAAAATTATGAAAGGTACAGCACAAGGTACTGCACACCTCCTGAGTGAGATCTATGCACCTATGAAGTTTCATGTTAATATCTCATAAGCTTTTGGAGTTATGCTCTGGACAAAAATCAATTTTGAAAAATAACAAAGGACAATAACTCAAAAATCATGCAAGGTAGAGTTATCATTCTTGTGCACTGCACTCCTCCTCAATGAGGTCTATCCACCTATGAAGTTTCAAGTTGATACCTCAAATACTTTTAGAGATATGCTCCGGACAAAAATGTCGGACGGACGGACGGAGACTATTTCTATATCCTCCGCCGAAATTTTTCGGCGGGGGATAATAAATGTTGCAAGCAAAACTTTCAAATATTTATAATCCATGCCAGATTTATAATTCTTGGAAAGTGACCATCAATTATAATTCAAAAAGAATGAATCAAGTTTCAAGTGAATACTATTAGTAATTTAATGAAAGATAAATGTTGCAAACAAAACTTTCAAAAATTCACAAAGGTCCCAAATTCAGTCAAAATCCATGTCAGACTCTAAGGCCTTGGATAACGACCTCAAATAATGATTTTAAATACTTTTTTTAAAGTTTCATATAAGTACCTTCAATGGTTATGAAGATTGATGTTACATCTAAAAATTGAACAAAGAATGTTAAAGTTTAAAAAGGGTCATAATTCAGTCAAAATCTATTAGATTGGCCTTGGAGATTAACTTTGATCTCGAAAACTTGTACAAAGTAGTTTTGAAGATTGATATTGCATGTAACACTTTAACAGAATTTTCAAAGAGGACCATAATTCTGTTAAACCCATGCAAGAGTTATGAACCTTGGACAGTGACCTCTTATGCTCTCAAATAAGTGGTGAAGTAACAAGCAAATACCATAAGTGGTTGATGAGATAGGATGTTGCATGCAAAACGTTTACTAAAGAGTTATGCCAACACCATGGTGAGAAGAAAATCTCTGAATAGTCAAGCTAAAAACTCATCTTTCACTCCTCCAAATTGTTGATGCATAATCCAATAAATAATTACTGAATATTGATTCTCACTATTATGACATAGAAAAATTACTTGAAAAAGTTGAAATCCTAAAGCCAGATTATCCTTATTTTAATAAGGTCATCATTCAAGTAAAGTATAATGTACGAAAAAATTTAATACTAGTAATTGCTGGGAACACTGTGCAAACATCTATTTATTAAATACCAAACTTGTATTGCTTATTCACCCCTGTGACCATTTTATCAAGAACTATCAAGGTCATTAACCCATTACTTCATATACACGCCTTTTTCACCCCCCCCCTTTTTGTTGTCTGAAATGATGAAAAAATGCCTTATTTAGGCCCCAAACACTTGTTTTTGTTTGAGAAATGTTGTTAAAAAAAGTGACCTCTTTTTCGGCGCAGCCCCCCAACCAAAAGATACATCAGGGCTGTTTGGGGGGGTTTGAAGGGGGGCTGAGTCCCCCTCATCGCCAAGAAAATTTTGGACTTGTGAGAGGCTGTAAATGACCCCAGATTGATCATAAGGTAACGTGTAACCAACGCTGAAAAGCATTTGACTCTATCTCAATCCATTGAGAAGTTGCAGCACTTTGAAATCAATTTTGATGGAAAAAATCAACGCAAAATAGTGATTTTTGGCAATTTTGAGATGTCCCCTCGTTGCCAAGGTAACAGAAAATTTAAGCCTGAGCATGTTGTTGCAAGGGCAATGGTCCAGTCAACATTTGTGCCAAGTTTGATTAGTGTTGAAGCAGTTTTTATAGTATTATAGCAATTTGAACTTTTAACGGGAGACTTTTCAATGAAAACAGTCATTTTTCACAAAATGCTCATGAAGTAATGGGTTAATGAAAAAAATCAAAAAATCTACAAAACAACAATTTTTCTTCAAATTTATATGACAGACCATGTTTCAACATGAAAAAACGCGATTAAGGGTAATTTCAAGTATTTTCATCATTTTCTGTTAACCCATTACTTCATTTACAAAAATGTACATGCCTTTTAACGCATTTTCACCCCCCCCCCCCTTTTGTTGTCTCAAATGATGAAAAAATGCCTTATTTAGGCCCCAAACACTTGTTTTGTTTGAGAAATGTTGTTAAAAAAAGTGACCTCTTTTTTGGCACGGCCCCCCAACCAAAAGATACATCAGGGGGTTGCCAGAAGGGAGATGTGCCCCCTTCTGTTTGGGGGGGGTTTGAAGGGGGGCGGAACCCCCTCATCGCCAAGAAAATTTTGCACTTGTGAGAGGCTGTAAATGACCCCAGATTGATCATAAGGTAACGTGTAACCAACGCTGAAAAGCATTTGACTCTATCTCAATCCATTGAGAAGTTGCAGCACTTTGAAATCAATTTTGATGGAAAAAATCAACGCAAAATAGTGATTTTTGGCAATTTTGAGATGTCCCCTCGTTGCCATGGTAACAGAAAATTTAAGCCTGAGCATGTTGTTGCAAGGGCAATGGTCCAGTCAACATTTGTGCCAAGTTTGATTAGTGTTGAAGCAGTTTTTATAGTATTATAGCAATTTGAACTTGTAACGGTAGACTTTTCAATGAAAACAGCCATTTTTCACAAAATGCTCATGAAGTAATGGGTTAAGAGAGATGCTTACCAATGGCTTAACATTGTTTGTCTTTAACTAGCCCTACATATACATTGTAACTGTGTACATTTGTATATATGAAAATGTTACACATGAAGTAAATACCTGTCTGTAAAAGCAAATTATTCAGCAAATAAAAATCATAGAAAAAATGATTAAAACTCTTTGCAAAGTAAATCAATGATTTCTTTAAATCCTTTCCAATACATAAAATATTTGTTTCAAAATTTGAAACTTCAATAAACTAAAATAAAAACATTTCACACTAAACACCACTAACATTCCTAATGAAACAAGATATGTTTGTAAAACATGTATGCCCCCTATCAGCAGCCAATTAGTCATGTGATAAGGTTATTATGCATGACTTCTGACCCAGTGATCAAACAATTAATAAGGGTTATCAAGTATCTACTGGTCATGACCTTAACCTTTGACCCCTTGACCCAAAACTCAATAGGGGTCATCTGCTGGTCAAGACCAATCATCATACAAAGTTTGAAGTTCCTAGGCCTAAGCGTTTTTAGTTAATTGATCGGAAACCGTTTTTACCTACAAGGTCAATGTGACCTTGACCTTTGACCCCAAAATCAATAGGTCATCTGCTGGTCATGACCAATCACCATACCAAGTTTGAAGTTCCTAGGCCTAAGGGTTCTTTAGTTATTGATCGGAAACCGTTTTAACATACAAGGTTAATGTGACCTTGACCTTTGACCCCAAAATCAATAGAGGGTCATCTGCCGGTCATGACCAATCACCATGCCAAGTTTGAAGTTCCTAGGCCGAAGTGTTCTTTAGTTATTGATCAGAAACCGTTTTTACTTACAATGTCAATGTGACCTTGACCTTTGACCCCTTGATCCCAAAATCAATAGGGGTAATCTGCTGGTCATGACAAATCACCATACCAAGTTTGAAATTCCTAGGCCTTAAAGTTCTTTAGTTATTGATCAGAAACCGTTTTTACTTACAAGGTCAATGTGACCTTGACCTTTGACCCCTTGACCCAAAACTCAATAGGGGTCATCTGCTGGTCACGACTAATCATCATACAAAGTTTGAAGTTCCTAGGCCTAAGCGTTTTTAGTTTATTGATCGGAAACCGTTTTTACCTACAAGGTCAATGTGACCTTGACCTTTGACCCCAAAATCAATAGGTCATCTGCTGGTCATAACCAATTACCATACCAAGTTTGAAGTTCCTAGGCCAAAGGGTTCTTAAGTTATTGATTGGAAAGCATTTTTACCTACAAGGTCAATGTGACCTTGCCCTTTGACCCCTTAACCCCAATATTAAATAGGGGTCATCTGCTGGTCATGACCAATCACCATACCAAGTTTGAAGTTCCTAGGCCTAAGGGTTCTTTAGTTATTGATCGGAAACCGTTTTTACCTAAGAGGTCAATGTGACCTTGACCTTTGACCCCTTGACCCCAAAATCAATAGGGGTCATCTACTGATCATGACCAATCACCATATCAAGTTTGAAGTCCCTAGGCCTAAGGGTTCTTTCGTTATTGATCAGAAACCGTTTTTACCTACAAGGTCAATGTGACCTTGACCTTAGACCCCTTGACCCCAAAATCAATAGGTCATCTGCTGGATATAACCAATCACCATACCAAGTTTGAAGTTCCTAGGCCTAAGGGTTCTTTTGTTATTGATCGGAAATCGTTTTTACATACAAGGTCAATGTGACCTTGACCTTTGACCCCTTGACCCCAAAATCAATAGGTCCTCTGCTGGTCATGACCAATCACCATACCAAGTTTGAAGTTCCTAGGCCTAAGGGTTCTTTAGTTATTGATCAGAAACCGTTTTTACCTACAAGGTCAATGTGACCTTGACCTTTGACCCCTTAACCCCAAAATCAATAGGGGTCATCTCCTGGTCATAACCAATCACCATACCAAGTTTGAAGTTCCTAGACCTAAGGGTTCTTTTGTTATTGATCCGAAACCGTTTTTACCCAAGAGGTCAATGTGACCTTGACCTTTGACCCCAAAATCAATAGGGGTCATCTACTGATCATGACCAATCACCATACCAAGTTTGAAGTTCCTAGGCCTTAAGGTTCTTTAGTTATTGATCGGAAACCGTTTTTGCTTACAAGGTCAATGTGACCTTGACCTTTGACCCCTTGACCCCAAAATCAATAGGGGTCATCTACTGATCATGACCAATCACCATACCAAGTTTGAAGTTCCTAGGCCTTAAGGTTCTTTAGTTATTGATCGGAAACCGTTTTTGCTTACAAGGTCAATGTGACCTTGACCTTTGACCCCTTGACCCCAAAATCAATAGGGGTCATCTACTGATCATGACCAATCACCATACCAAGTTTGAAGTTCCTAGGCCTTAAGGTTCTTTAGTTATTGATCGGAAACCGTTTTTGCTTACAAGGTCAATGTGACCTTGACCTTTGACCCCTTGACCCCAAAATCAATAGGGGTCATCTACTGATCATGACCAATCACCATACTAAGTTTGAAGTTCCTAGGCCTTAAGGTTCTTTAGTTATTGATCGGAAACCGTTTTTGCTTACAAGGTCAATGTGACCTTGACCTTTGACCCCTTGACCCCAAAATCAATAGGGGTCATCTACTGGTCATGACCAATCACCATACCAAGTTTGAAGTTCCTAGGCCTAAGGGTTCTTTAGTTATCACTCGGAAACCATTTGGTCTACTGACCGACGGACCGACAAGTGCAAAGCAATATACCCCCTTTTTTTCAAAATGGGGGCATAAATATTGCAAAGTTTTCAACAATCAATTAAGCTGAAAGATTGTAAATTGCTCTAGAATATCAATAAATATATAAATCAAAAAGGCATTGATGTAGGGTTGGTATTTCATTTTATACTCGAGCATTTGTGTCTGACTTCAGTGGATGAAATCTAACAATATTAGAGTTTTCCTTATGAATATTTATAGCAACTTGTGTCATGTAAAATCGTCCTCAGGATTATCAACTTTCTCTTCCACAGAGTGGTAGTGTTCTCCTAGTCCATAAGCATGTCTGTAATATCTGTAATGATTAGCATTTTGAGAATAAATTTTGAAATATATGTCATTAAGCTGGGACATAAGATAACTTATAACTTATCTTATGACCCAGCATTAAGTAAGTACCAAAAATTATCATTATCAAAATCCACTCTAGAATGGGGGCATAAACAGAATGACAAATCAAGCCTTCAATGTTTTTGTGGCCATCAAAAAGATGATTTTTGATTACCTACAATGTTGACTTTTACCACATTTATTTTCTAATCAAATACTGGGTTGAAAAAGGTTATTCATGTGGTAAGATCTTGTGAAAGACCAACACTGGTCTAGAGGAAATTTTAATCAGTTTTAACCTCTACAAGATTGTGAAAGTAATTTACTCTGCGCTAAGAGTGTTGTGTCCAAATCCATTTCCCTTAGGAAATTGACTAGCTTTTTCCCATGTTTTTATAAAAAGATTCAGGCAGAATGTGGTTAAACTATTAATTTAGCAGAGTAGTATTTTAGCAGAGTAGTCAAGATTACTGACTTCAACACCTCTTGCCCTTCACTGGCTCAAATCTTATCAGGGACTTTGTCTTCTTAAATGTAAGGAAGCTATTCATCTATCTAACAGAAGATTCTACTCAGCAGCCCACTTAATGCATTCTGCCTGATATAATGTACAACGGACCACCTGAGATCTTCCTCCAGAGACACCATATAGTGTCAGTGTGTGACTTAAAATCTAACACCTTTATTTACAGCTAAATATATTTATCAATATCACTTACTTTTTCATGCAAAATTTTAAATATAAAGGGCCAATGAGAAAAATTACTGAACCATAAACAAACACCCTTAATTGGATTAAAACCAACAAGATTATAATTGTCTCCCTTTTTTCTGGGTTCAGTTTTAAGTCATGCTGTAAGAAAACTTTTCAGCTTTAATGATGGACAAAGACGTCTGTACATTGTGTTTGACATGAGCAGACACCTGTGTAGAACCATCAACCTTCCATTAGTCAACATGTTTACATTTGTCAGTAAAAATCTGCTTGACTTACGTTAAAACTAGTGGATTGCCACCATAATGTTCTCCAGTAAGTATTGATGGGCCTTCAGACTGAACAACTTCTACAGGTATACGTAACACATTACACAATGCTTGTATCTGCAATAAACCACATCATATCATTTACTGTGTATCACATGGTAACTTTCTATACTATATAGTTAATAAAATATTATCTAGTCAGGTATGTATTTCTCATTGTTGTTTAGGTTAATAATAAAAATACAATATTTATGTGACTTTGTAACAGACCAATTACAGGGCCAGCTAAACTTTTTTTCCACTTTCAAATTTTTGCCAGTACAAAAATTCTAACTCCATAAAACAAAACTAAACTTGCATGTTTTCAACATAATATTTACCAATATTCATCATGATGCATATATCTATATTTGTTTATTGTTGCTATTTTGTAAGAATTGCCATTGGAAATGACATTTTTGTTAACATTTCAGTTTTATTAATTTATGTTTATTAACTATCTGCTACACTAGCAAAAATTTGCGAGTGTAAACAAAAGTTACTGGTATTTTTCTATTTTAACTTGTATTTTGCTATATTTTTTCCCTGGACTAAAAGCAGTACAAATGTATTTACATTTTACTCATAGCAGACAGTATAGATTTTTGCAATCCATATACCCAACGTCACTCTAAATCAATAAATGCCAGTCTTTTAGATGTACTTATATGAAATACAGTCGGTCATTCTGGGATATATGTTTGTATTTTTTTAAAAGTATTTTTGGGAACAATCAATATTAACTAACATCTCTCCTTATTAAAACATAATTAAGTATTTTTATCGTTTAAGAAAAGTTGTGTAAGAGTACACAAAAAATCATCTGTATAGTAAATCATTATCACAAAAGTGTACAAACCCCACAACCTAATTATTACCTCCAACTGTCCTCCCCATGCTGGTGTAGTCTCTAAATCATTACAGTAAGCTTCAAAATCATCTGTAATAAAAGTTTATATGAGCCCCGCCATGACAAAACCAACAAAATGGGTTTCCAACCAGCATGGATCCAGATCAGCCTGCGCATCTGCGCAGTCTGATCAGGATCCATGCTGTTCGCTATCAGTTTCTCTACTTGTTATAGGGTTTGTAAGCGAACAGCATGGATCCTGATCAGACTGCGCGGATGCTGAGGCTGGTCTGGATCCTTGCTGGTTGCAAACGCATTACGCTGGTTTTGTCATGACGCAGCTCATATTATAAAGATGTGATACAAAATTATATCATCCTAAGGAATTCATTCATTACAGTAAAACCTAGAACAAATGTTTTTTTTATATGTACAAACCAACAAAGGACTTTGTGAACTAATGCATGTAGTATTTGTATTTGCAGAAGTTTGAATGATATCACTGCCACATCTCAACAATTTATTTGCTGAAATTAAGTATCAACCATTTTAAAGTTCCAGTCAACACTCAAACGTTAAAAAAGTAAAACGTTGGCTCAGAAATGAAGATATGGCTTGTAAGGTATTTTGGTATATAATTAGGATGAATATATTTTGTCTTATCAGTTACTGAGAAGTTTCACTGAGAATACAAAATTAAATCTACAAATGCTTCTTTTCTGAACAGCAAACTCATATCTTAATCACTAATAAAATATTTACATGTGGTATTTATTGTTTCTGTTCTACCAACAAAAATATGTAAATCATAGATCATATTCAAAATCAAATAAAAATATCAGTTAAATGTATAAGTTTTCTATCTGAACTATTATTGCAAAAAATTGATATTTATTGATAATACATCATTATATGGACCAATCCAGGGTTCCCTCTGGGTCAAAATTAGTTTGCGCCACCAAATTCGCCACCAATCAGAAAAAGTTAGAGCCAATGGCTCCAAAGTTGGAGCCAATATGGAGCCAATAATTCTGCAAGGGAGACATGCCTATCTTTAGCAGTTATATATCATTAAGATTAAAAACACATATTTATAATATTTCATTTTATTACAGCTGCACATGTTTATTACCTAATATATAGACATAGTATTATGTGGTTTTCAAATTCCATTTGAATAAATACATGTGTCATTATAAATGTAATCAAAAACATCATTTTAAGTTAGTAGTGAGGTTTGGAGGTCCTGTTTTCCACCGTTTTGCCATAAGCTGTTCTTATCACTTATTCATTCTCACTGACTGGACTGAGCCATGATCTTTCCAGCTTCTATCTGACATTCTGGTGATCTACAGATACAAAATAAAAAAACATTACTGTAAATTGACTTCATCTAAAAATCAATAAGAACAAAAATGAAATCGATACTTAGTACTTTTTAACAATGAAGAATATTGTTTATTTTAATAGGTTTTGCATGTGATTAGACATTTCAGCACTTTACATTCAGATATGAAAATATTAACGCTGCAGTAAACGGTGGCTTTAGATCAATCATTAGTGAAATTATTCTTTTAATTGTCATCCGATTTTATATTTCAAACTGTAATTATTTAAATCAGTTGACGAGCCAACTTACCTAAAGTTCAATGTTTGTCAACATCACAGACGATCTTTCATTTCTCTGATTCGCTACTAACACCATTTGACCACATGTGTAATTATCAGTGCTCCAAGTCAGAGGATTAAAGACGTAAATTGTTCCAATTAACACATTGACACTTTTATCTTGTCATGTTCCCGAAGTGTCACACAATTGATGACATAATTGATGATACAGTTTGATAAACAAACTAATCGCGCGTGACCTTTCACATTAGGGTCGCTTATCTAATAGACGCGGCCGCTTATGATATTTAAGTGTACTAGTTGTCGGATGCTTTTATCTTACGTTGGCGCCAGTAAAATTCGCCAATTGAAGATTTTATGCGCCAGAATTAATATTTTGTCGCATTTGGCGCCATTGGCGAGCGACAGCGGGAACCCTGCAATCAGGTTTAATATAAATTTAGTTAATGTACCTAAGAGTATATTATAACAGCTTTGTTTTTAGGAAGTGGCTAGCCGTACGGGCCCGTACGGCTAGTCAAAAGTTCTAGCCGTACGTGAGTCACGTACGACTAGCCTGGACACACTGTATTGGCTAGCCGTACGGCACTTTTCAAAATTAGATGGAAGTCGAAAATGCATATGCTATTTTGTGTCTTTAAACAACGATTTTAATCAAATCTCCGCATTTGTCCTAGTGAGTTCACTTTAATATAAAGATGTTCCGCAATTTTGCAAAAAAAAATAAATACGAGTAAGCATTGTATAATCTATCTTAATAAAATTAAGTGTCAAAGTTGCATGTTATAATTAACGTCCTTAATTTTCATGCTTATGATTTTTATGAAGATGAATTGTTGAATCTGTTAATTAAGCACATGGATCGAATAAATTATGATCGGAGGGGAATAAATAAACAAATAAAAAGATTATTAAAAAAAACGGTGAAAAGGAGAAATAGTTTAATAATGCAAACTTTCCTTAATGATGGACAAACATCTATACCGTCGGTAATTGACGCAATTATCAGAGCCCAACAACAATTATTTTCGGTGTTTTTTTTGTTTTGTTTTTTTAATTTAAAAATTGAACTTAATGAAACAAAAAAGGATTATTACCAAAATTTTGTAAACTATTTCAATTGATGTTATTTAACTGCAACCAAACGCTATTTTTTCTCGTCGCCTTCAGATGACAAAGTACATTCTTTACTGTAGCCAACACGTCGATTAATCTCTAAAAAGTAAACATTCTTGACTAAAATCCTCGCTTAAAGTCATAATTAACATATGCACTTTCGCCTTCCATATATTTTTGAAAAGTGCCGTACGGCTAGCCAATACAGTGTGTCCTGGCTAGTCGTACGTGACTCACGTACGACTAGAACTTTTGGCTAGCCGTACGGGCCCGTACGGCTAGCCACTTCCTTGTTTTTAATACACATAAAAATAAAACTAGTATTACATGTATGTCTATATAAGAAATATCCTGGAGTTTAAATATTATACATGTATTATACCTTGTGTAAAGCAGTCACCATTATCTTTAGATAGAAATGGAAGAAAGTCGTCAGCATGCTCCCTCATGTACTTAGCAACTTGAGTCCTCAAACTGTCCACACTACTCTGTCAACAGACACAACATATCAATATGTTATTCAAGTCCATTTTAATCAAATTTGCATGTCATGAATGCTTATGTATTATATTAAATTGTCATCTATTTTAGAAAACAATAAACAAGACTTTTTCCAGCATTTTTGGAACACAAGTCTTTTAACACCCTTAATATTAGAAATGTTAGCAGCATTTTCCTAAAAACTAGGAATTCATGTTTAGTGGCTGGGGCAGTGATCATTCAGAACATGGGTTTGAACCATATTCCATTCACAAACCACATTCCATCATAGGAAACCAGTACAGGTTAGTTCCAACAAGCAGACTCAATACTGGTTTAAATCAGCTTCAAGCTGTTATCACAAACAAGCTAAATGAAATACAGTAAACTCCGCTTACAACAAACTCATCGGGGACATTCAAAATCTGTTACTTATATCCGGAGTTCCTTTTAAGCATATAGCGAATTAGTTCCTTGTATCAGGAGTTTTTATAGCGAACAGATTTACATATAACGAACTGTTTGTTTACCAACGTCTGCCATTTTGAAGAGCATTTGATTAAGAAAAAATAGTTGTTTATTTCTATTTTAGACACAATATCCGAAAGCGTACTTTTTGGAATTTGAAAATCCTTTGGTATTTCAGTTTTAATTTTACTCCCTTTCTCAATTTCACATAAAACATCATATTCAGTACTTTTCGTTTTCTTTCCATTATTAAGAAAACCAAGATTTTCGATTTTTCTTTCCTTTTATATAGGTTAACGCACGTTTTTCCGTGTTATAACGTCTGCAGAGTCCCGAGGAACGGTTGGTGCCCGAGCCGGTAGGGCGAGGACTCTAACAGTTCCAAGGGACTCTGCAGACTTTATAACACAAAATAGATTTCTTTTCATTTAAATTTTAAATCAAGCATACTTTGTAGTAGTTCAATGATTTATACAAAACGAAAGTTGAAAATGCGGGATCAATTTACGGATAGCCGATATTTTGGAGTTCGTTATAAAAGTTTAATTTTCTGTACTTTTAACTAAATTGGGACTAAGAAATGAGTTCCTTATAAGCGATAATTCCTTATAACCGTGTTCGCTATAACCGTATATTTTTATATTAGACAAAGAAGGGCAAATTTTGGGCCAAAATAAATTGTTCCTTATAACCAGAAGTTGGCTATAACCGTGTTCGCTATAAGTGAAGTTTACTGTACTGTTTAACTATGACTGCGAATTTGTCTAATAATAAATTAAGCAAAATAGTTTTCAATTAGAGCCTGGTATGTGTAGTCAGATTACAACTACACTTCAACAACACTAAATTAGCTATTGTCAGTACAGTACTAAATGAATTATAAGTCATGCAACAACACTAAATTAGCTATTGTCAGTACAGTACTAAATGAATTATAAGTCATGCAACAACACTAAATTAGCTATTGTCAGTACAGTACTAAATGAATTATAAGTCATGAAACAACACTAAATTAGCTATTGTCAGTACAGTACTAAATGAATTATAAGTCATGCAACAACACTAAATTAGCTATTGTCAGTACAGTACTAAATGAATTATAAGTCATGCAACAACACTAAATTAGCTATTGTCAGTACAGTACTAAATGAATTATAAGTCATGCAACAACACTAAATTAGCTATTGTCAGTACAGTAACTTAATGAATTATAAGTCATGCAACAACACTAAATTAGCTATTGTCAGTACAGTACTTAATGAATTATAAGTCAGATCCATGCTGTACATTGTTGATTCTATCAAAATCGTAAAATTTAGCACAGAACAGTATAGAGGTTGTTAGAGGCTGGTTTGGATGCAGAGGGCCTAACTTGTAACATATGAAAGTTGTTAATACTATAATATAGATATAATATGTAATACATACTGAGATTTTTCTGTCCTCCAACTGATGGGCAACTGCTGCATATAAACTAAAAAATATAAAAAATATCCAGATATAGTTAGTCTAGAAACGGAAAATGTTTAGAGAATGATTTACATTTATCTCTTTTCAAGACTCAAACAGTTAATACATAGCTATCACTGTAGCTGCTCAAATGGAATGAAGCTATGGTTGCTAAGCTGACTATGGTTGCTTGTAGCAATACTGCTGAAGAATTATTTTTAGCACAAGAAGGCAACTGAGAAGAACAACCAACATTCCAAAAGCTAGCTGGAAATGTTCTATTTAGGAATGCAATGCTCTATATAATCATTTGAACCAAAAGTGGCAAGTGGTACTTTTACTTCAAAGTCAGAGACCTTAAATGCTTGGTCACCAGATTCAAACTGTCTGGATGAAATAACCCATTACATTGTACTTTCATTATACTAAGACCGGGGTCATGTATTTTGTAGTATTGCTATTAGTATAAATGCATTTACAATGATGCTGGTTTATCTGTGATATCTAAAATACCATTCAAAATACCTTATCATGCTAAGACTATAAACATATTACACAAAAAACAATGATAATTTATTCCTTATTCACATGTCAGTTATCTTATTGGTAAAACTTAAGGAAAAGTTTCTACCAAACTTACCAATTACCATCAGAGGGAATCTGAAAATACAAATGATCAACATTGTTATTAAATGAAACTACTCCCAATGTCATGAGAAATTAAAACCCAATGTCATGAGAAATTAAAACATGTACAGGGAGGTAATCAATTAACTCATATAAGTATTCATAACTAATTAAAGTTTATATAAAGTTATTCATAAACTAAGATTAATGTCAAAAAGGCATTTCAATGTTCATCCCATATTAAAAACTCTTTATTTTGGTGAGATTAACAACCAGTACATGATAAACCCAAAAAACGTTTTAATGTAATTATAAATATTTCCTTTTCTAAACCTACCATTACATTTTTAACACAAAATCATCTTTGTAATTACTCATTACTTTGTCAAATTAACAAAATGGACTCTTGTAACTTCCCAAAATAGCTTAAATGAGTTTCACAAACACTGTAGATGATGCCTTTATCACAAATGATATTCAACTTTGGTACAATTTGTTCTATACTGCTCTATTTACAGAATGGATATTTGCTACATTCATAATTATATAAGTACTATATGCCAGCAAGCAGAATTGTTTTTGGATGTATTCATATTATACAGCATACTTATAAGTCTATAAAATTACCAATACCAGCCCACCTAACATGTCTTCTATATATGACCTGCATTAAATTCATAACTGTCCAAAATTTAGGGCAAACAGTGTTAAAATTAATAAGAGTTGTCAAAATTTGTGGGCTAGACAATTCTAGTGGCCTCTTGAATATAACAATTACTGTATTAACAGTTAGTCAGACATCATGGAAATTTAGGCTGGTCAAGCTCTATAATAGAATCAAAAGGACTGTTCAAATCACCACTAAAACATTAGAATGCTGAAACTAACCTCATGTATCTGTAGACCTCTCTGTTTAAGGACTGACTTTATTTTCACAGCTTCCATATGTCTAGATGATGTCAGGTTCTCTATCTCTTGTTCTCTTATTCTCTCTTCCCTCTCTTCATCCTTAGCTGCTTTCTTGTTCTGTACATAAATGTATCATGTTTAACTTGTATACAGACCTGGGGTAATCATTAATTGTAATCATTGATTTTTTAATTGATTACATGATTACACTGTAATCATCATGTAATTGATTACCTTGCCCAAAATTGATTACATTAATTGTAATTAATCAATTACAGCTTAAATTCAGTCAGTAATTATGATTACAATTCGATTGACATTGATTACTTTCAGATTTAACAGGAAACTATTTTAATTCAAAGGATGCCTTTATTTTACATGATACAGTTTATCTTTTGTATTGCATTTATACAGTAAAGGTTCTTAATAAAGACCATCATCTGGGCTGGACCAAAGTGGTCTAAATTGTGGGGTGGTCTTAATTGTGAATATTCTCATCATTGCTTACATACTTATCACCATGATCTATTTTAGTCATTTAACAGCATGTATCTTAAGCTACAAATACAATATAAGACACTATAAAAGTATGCTATGATATTTGATGAGAGGAAGGATATTTCTGAAGAAATTTAAGATACAATTCTCTTTGGTCAGATTTCAATATCAATTATAATATGATGTACATAAATCACCTATCGAATAAAACTTAATTCTTCACAAAATAAATTCGCTGAAAGCAACATTAAACCACTCTAAAATTAATCTTCTCACCTTATTTCATACAATGACCCAATAATAAAAGTTTTTCACACCTGAAATTAAGTGTCATGCATTTTAGCATTCAAGCAGATCATAACAACAAATTTTATATCTAGATAGGTGTTGACTTTAATATCAGTGGTCTCAATAGTTGGGTCAAATTAAGAATAAAGCAAAGAATTTGGACCAGGGCTTCCGTTAATGGAAGTTTGGGAGTCATTTACTCCTTGCTTTTGACTTGTGACTTCCAAAATTTAATGTTTTTCCTTCTTTACATATATAGCATGACTTTCAACAATGGGTACAGAGATTTTGCAGTCTCTGACTTCCAAATTTTGAAACTTAATTGGACTGAATCAGGTGGTCTTAAAAGTGGATAAGCAGTTGTTTTTAATTCTGGATCATTTAACCATTGTCTAAAGAACCTTGTAAAAAATAGTCTTATTAAAGGGGTGGTCTTAATTCAGGGGTGGTCTTAAGTAAGTATTCTACTTCACATTGAATGTAATCAATTATCAATCAATTACTCTCTTAAAATAATTGTAATTTAATTGATTACAGAGGCAAGTGTGAGTAATCAATCTTAATCAATTACAATAAAATCTGAAAGTAATTGTAATTAAATCAATTACTGATCAATGTAATCAGCCCCAGGTCTGCTTGTATAGAAGTAGAGTTTTCAATCTATGCAATAAAAATATGAAAGGAATGTAAAGAAAATATTTTATCAGACCTTATTCATTAGAATAATAATAGGCTCATCTCATAGGTTTTTTGTATTTTGATAGTACTAGTATCATTAATCATAAATTATATCATAAAATGCACATGTAGATATCTATTTCCAGAACATTGTGAAAATATTGAAGGCATTTATTTACCAGGAAGGGAAGTAAAGGAAATTAAGGGAAAAAAAAAACAACAGAAAAAACAGACAAAATTTAACCACAAATAAGAATATTTATTTATGCAAACTACAGGAACTTCTTAAAAAAAACTTTCTAGTGTTTTGTACACATATATTCTTAAATAACGTTTTATGCCAAAAACAAGAAGTTAGACTAAACTGCGCCCCTAAAATAAGAAATCAGACTTGTCACTTACCCTTCTTTTCTGTGCTTTACTTTGTTTCTTTGGTTTTGCTGATTGTTGTACCACTTCATCTTGTCCATCATGGTCCTCAGTGCTCAATTTGTCCACTGAATTAACAACTTCTTCAATTTCAGCATCCTAAAATGACCAACATCTAAGAGATCAGAAAGATACTGCAATAGCATTCACATGTATTTACAAGTTGTCATAATGAGAAAATTGAATGAGTGAAGATTATTCTTCAAGCTGAATAGAATTATATTATGCGAGCCTTTTACAAGCACAATATCATGTAATCAAAGAGTTCAATGAATTTAGTTATGAGCTTACATGAATATTCTATTTATTACATACATAAATAAGAACTATTTTTTCATTTAAAACAATCACTTTTTCATTGACATGACTAGTGTTACTGTGTAATGCCAACAATGTGCACTTTTTAGCTACATGTATGTCTATATAACTTAAATGATATCACATCAAATATATGCACGACCGTGCCATACTATTTTTACAGAGTCATAAAAGCTGTGATAAAATGAAACACTGTACACAAGTTAAAATGTTTTTCTGGGTAATTTCCCATATATACATAAATGCCCCTATGCCCATTTAACATGTGACATTACACTCATTTACATTGAAACTTCTATTGCATTATATATAATTTTCATAAATTAAATCAAACTTGAAGTCACAAATTTTCCTTTATTACTGTCATTGCAAAATTATGTTCACACATCTGTACATCTTACCATTGTGGGGTTAACATTATGTACAATATCACACTAAGGATGTGATATTTATAATGAGGAAATGAAAGATAACAGATGATGGATTATTTCTTTCAGTAAACACCATTTTTCCAGATGTGATGTAGAAATTAGAAAGTACTAACTTCCTCTACAATATTATTGTCTTTAAGCTCTGCCAGTTCCTTCTGATGTTTAGCAGTCAGTTCAGCTTCTAGTAATGCAATCTTTTCTGTAGTTTCTTTCTTTTTCTTTTTATCTCCCTTGGTGACACCATGCTTCAATTTCTGAATTTCAGCTAAAAATACAAGTTACACAGAAATTTCATCAAAAACTTTGTAGAAAATAATTATAAAGTATTAAGTCATAAAAATATTTATGAGCCCTAGCCATACATGAGATAAGTACAGCTAGAACTTTTGGCTAGAACTATGGGCCTTATGGCTAGCCACTTCCTAAAGAAATCAATATATTACCTTTTAATTTAGTAAAACAATACAAACTTGTTAATTTATACATGATTGTAGATTTCTTTGCACTTTATTTTGATGTTAAGTGACAGTAAACTGACATTTAGCAATACTATAAATAGAATTTTGGTGATTTCCGTGAATAACAGAGAACATATAGTACATGAGTACATCTATAACTGCTCTGAGATGGTGACCATGCGACACCATACTATTCGCTGTGACAGATACATGTATCATTGTATGCTAACTTGCAACACAGGAAGTGCAAGAAAGGTAAATAACATGTCATTTTACATTAAAGCTACTTAATTAATTATAACCTTAATTTTATTAACTTTTATATTTCAATTACCATACTACCGTACTTAATTAATAAAGGAGAGGTACATATGATGTGGATCTACAAATTCCTCTTGTTTCTCAACATTTCTTGACAAGACTGTATGGTAAAAGATACGCCAGCATCCATTGTGCCTTATTTGACGCCTTGGACAAGTAAGAATATAATGAGCTGACAACTTCCCTACTACTGAGATTATGCAACCACATTTCAGGAATTGGATCTAACAACTTAATTAATGACAGGATTTATGAGGATGATTTTTAATTTTGTGGAAATGTTTAATACTGTGCATGTGTCTATTGTTAATATCTAGTGATGAAAAAAAGTGTGTGGTTGTTATGCTCTCATGAAGACCAACTAATTAGACTTGTCAAAGACACATCAAGATAATTTTGGACTGGCAATGTCTTTTTCAAAGTACAACCACAAACTGCTTAATTCTACACAGACGCTAGCCCAACTAATTAGACTTGTCAAAGAGACATCAAGATAATTTTGGACGGGCAATGTCTTTTTCAAAGTACAACCACAAACTGCTTAATTCTACACAGACGCTAGCCCAACTAATTAGACTTGTCAAAGAGACATCCAGATAATTTTGGACAGGTGGTGTCTGGTTTGACAGTATGAAAAAAAAAGTTTGTAAAATGGGTCAAATCGTTCACGCCAAATTAATTAGGCTAGCTCTCATGATGATGTGTATATATATATAAATACTTTTACATGTTCAGATAGTTTAGCTTTGATAATTTATTCATATAAGACGTGTACAAAATGCACATGATCACAAAATACATGCATTCAAATAAAATAAAATGTATTCTTCAAGAAAATAATGAATAAAATTAGTGTATAAATCTTCAAAGATCTTCTCTTTAATTGCATGAAAATGCGTGACAAACCACATATTAACACCTACGATAATTGACGTGCCATGTATACAATAAATATTTTTAACACTATCAAATAAGTTTGCCGAAACCATAACCTATTTTGTTATAGTATAATACAAGATAAATTTATCGAACCTGTATTTCGACGAAACCACTTTCACCCCTATATAGTTCTGGCTTCCATATAAAACTTTATATGTCGCTTTTATTTTGATGTTGTGCGACAGACAGTAAAGTTATGGGTCAACCCTATTTGCAAAGGCTACCAGGATTTTGGCAGTTTGTGTGCAGTACATAAAAACCTTTTAAAATCACCCTTATTAATCAAATTTGGCTCAAATAAAATTCTGAATCAATTCATGTTTTGTTTTTAAATGAAACTTCAATGAAATTGTGTACCCAACTATTTAATATGGAAATATGTAGAGAATGTTTACCAATGCCAATATGGAGTCTGCTTTCAAATGAAATCTGGTGGGACTTAAGTTTTGGGAATTCTAGCATCTATTTTTAGTAACGGACCATACACTATTTTTACTAAGTGTACAATTTTAAATTAATTCATGAATCATCACTCAAAACATAAATCCAACATGTTTTTGGTACAATGTCTGTTGTTGAATAAATACACGGTTATTCATAATTGCAAAGCCAAAGCATTTGGGTCACCAAATGTCATGCAAAGGTATCCGAACCTAAATTCTCGCTAGTCACGTGATAATTAGGGCAGCAATGGTGGCGAATTTTATGAAATGTGAACCCACTGATAAACTATGAGGCATTATTTCATCAATCTAACGTTCTGTGTTCAAAAATATAGACTGAAGTGTCCCAAATCAGGGTATTCCCCAGGATTTTTTTTAAGCGCTACATTTTTTTAATAAGACGGGGGTGGGTGCGGGAGGGGGTTTTGACCCCCATACCGCGTGTCGAAAATTTTTGCCATTTAAGGTGTCAAGATACTGCTGTGGGCTGTTTTAAAACAAATAATGAAAGCTTTTCACTTGATAAACATTTTCTTAATTTTTATTATTTACTTTTTCCATTTCCAACAATTCAAATAAATAAACAATTATATATAAACACAAGTTCACAACATGTGATCAACATTTATATGTATGTGTGTGTCCCATTTAAATGAGTATATTTCAGTTGTTTTTTCTTCATTAACATCATTAAAAGTGGGCCTGTCTTCTAGGTTTGTTGTCATTCCATGCCTTGACTGCCTTCTCAAAGTTGAAAGATTCTAATGGGGGTGCTTAAAGGGAGACGGCAAGAAGATAGTTTAGAACTTTAACAGAGAGACAATTCCTGTTTTCAGTCTTAACTCTCTTCAGACAGCTGAATCCTCGCTCAAAATCTGAAATTAATAAATAAAAGTAATCATTTATGTTAACCTCATGTCGTTTATTTATATTGTTTGTTTGATGTGAATATTTGAAAATTTAAAACTTCCAGCCTGTTTAAACTTTACTAAGTAAAAAAATCATATTTGAAATGTTGAAAAACTTCTAGCAAAGTGTTACACATCTGCAACTGTCATTGGAATTTCATTAATGTTCAAGAATGAATGAATTTAATAATGCTTACCTGCAGTAGAGGTTGGGAGGAGGAGACCCACAGCAGCAATTCTGTAAAGATGACTGGTAGAAAGGTTGCCAGTAATCCAGGTCATGGTTTGGTCGGCTGACTGATCAGTCCCCTCTAGACTGGCACGTACCTGGTGCCAGTGGCTGCGGCACTGCTCCATATCTACACCAAAGTGCCTGGCCAGCTCCTGTATGTCCTGACAAACCAATGCTAAGGGGTAGGACACTAGATTGCACTTCACAAAGCTGTCCATCAGGCTCGATTAAAGAGGGCCTGCAAAGTTAATATTTTTTTTTCATTTTGGGGATTCACTGAACAGAAACAGATTACAAGACATTTTTAATTAAAAAAGAAAATGACCAATTGGCTGTCACTAAGTGGGATTGTTGATGTAAAGTTTTTGTTGTTGTTTTCACTCATTTGCAAGTTGATAATGAACAGTCGTTAATGTTTTCAATGTTAAAGTAGCCATCAACCAAATTTATTTCTGAATATCTATGCAGTTTAACCCAAGAGTAAAAAAAGAAAAAAAAAGCAAAATGATCCTGAGACAGTTTCAACGACATTGCTCACGGAAAAAAAAATTGATAGTGAACTAGGCTTCCCTTATTCATGTTAGACATATTATTTTTTGAAATCTTAATACTACAATACTGCTTTAGACGTAACGATCATAAGAAAGTGAAAGATGAAATTGAACATTACACTTATATCAAGACAATTAACCCATTCATCCCTAAATATCAAACTGTTATATCGCATGTCAATTAATGCCAATTATATTATCAAAGCAATAAAAGTTATTACACCTACCTGAAACATGTAAATATCACACATGCCGCGGTTAAATTGCACCCATCTCAATACACGGTAATTGACAACACCTGAAAGTGCACCAGCAGTCGTCTGCAGACATCGATGACAGGTGTCTGTGACGTCACACAGTCTAAAAGGCAATCAGTGTATCGGATTGTGTATACGCCTCGGGTAATTATCTACACAGGACATGTATATTGGCTTGTTTATTTGGCTAATTGGGGTTAACTTATAGACACAAAAGAAAGGGATATCGGTCATTTTTTAAAGCGCTATGATAATTTTAAGCGCATCGGGATTTCTTGTTCTGAAATTTTAGCGCATCGGTGCCGATGCGCTAAAAGCGCCTGGGGTATTCCCTGCAAATATATCTAACTACCTGTATTAAAATAGCTTTTGTCCAGATCACGCAAATTTATTGAATAACAGCATAACATTATAAATATGTCAAGGTTCTGGTTGACTTTCCATACGGGATTGGCTTCAGCGAACAGGTCTAGCAGTACTATAAAACCTGTTCGCTGAAGTCTCTTTTGATTACCCCTATAAAACATATTAGCCAAAGTCTCAAGTAACTTTATATATGACCGCCTCTGTGGTCGAGGGGTTAGAGTAAATGACTTCTAATCCAGTTACATCTGCAGGGCCGGCAAAATCTGATTTTGACTTACTTGTCCGTTTTTATTTGAAGCATTTTTAACTTGTCCGTATGATATTTACATAGTTAATTCTTGAAAATTTTCACTTGTCCGTACAGGCTGTGGGACAACCTGGGCAATACGGACAATTGATTTTGCCGGGGCCTGATCTGTGGCGTGGGTTCGATCCCTGGGAGATGCTTTGGTAGTTTAGCACGGAGGAAGGTAGTCTAGTACTGGTGTAACTCTCCAGGAAACTACCCGCCTATTTGACTGAAATACTGTTGGGAAAAGGCGTACAATGAAACAAACAAGCAAACAAAAAACATTATATCTCTCTTTCTCTCTCTTTTCAACGAAAGTGATAGGTATACAATGATGTTTCAGCTACTTGATTATGAATTGAAGATTTTCAGGACTATGAGAGACGATAATACCCCACCCACTATCTAATTTATGAGAAACGATATTACCCCACCCACTATTTTTGCCTATACCTGACACATATCAACCATTATAACTTATAAATAGTATTTATCACCGGATGAAATTTAAAGGAAAATATTCAAAATGTAGTGCTTTTATAATCTTAAGCACCTTGGAGGTCCTTCTTCTCTTTCCTTTGACGTTGTAGCAGTAGTTCTTCCGAGTCACATTTTTTATCTCCAAAGTCGGCCATCTTCTTATGCAGCTTACATCAATAGAAAAAGTAAAATAATTGTCTCTTATTTCACGAAATAAATAATTGTTCACAATCTTTGTTTTTTTCAAAAGTAAACACGATAAAAATTATTGATTTATAATATCGAGTCTTAATGATTTAAAATCCTTTTATACTTTTGTTTTCACTCTATGTTGTAAGCATTTGTACACCAATTTAGTAGGATAATTTGAGAGCCTCTGAAAATGGTATTGTTATTAACCATACAGCTTGTATATTTTGTTAAAAGTACTTAATACGATACATATTAATTGTTTACAGGTGATACTTACAAGAATTTCATGTCCAATATTTCTGTACTTACAAGAATTTCATGTTCAATATTTCTGTACTTACAAGAAATTATTTCATGTCCAATATTTCTGTATGAAAGATCTAATATTTATGTAATGAATCATGATTTAATTTGTGAGACATCTGATATGGGTCGGTCTATTTACCCCAAGACACCCCAAGACTACTCTGGGACAGAAAGATACACATTTTTAGTCCCAAGACACCCAAGAAACCTATATATTGTGTATATTGGGAAAGTGTTATTATCAGATTATAAACGAAACCTGATTATTTATGTGTCATTTTGTTAATTACTGTCTAATATATCAAATATTGTTAATTATGTATGGACTTCATCACTAAAATATTTATTGATGTGCTCTTTAATATTAAAAAAAGAAATATTTTGATTAAGATTAACTTTACTGAAACAACAAGACTATGTTAATCTGTTAATCTAATGAAAAGTTGGGCAGATGAAATAAAAAAAAATCAATGTAATGAAACAAAATATGATCGATTTAATAATCAGGCATCAAAAATGTGTCACTCATAAAATGACATTATTGCAGAATTAAACTTGCTGAGTTGCACCACACCCAAATCCCCCAACATTGGCATTATTTCATTGTTGTAAACTATTTTGCACAAAAAAGAATATATTTATAATCTAAATCTTACATTAAAAATACATGCAGTGAAATAAATGAAGAGAGATTTAATGTGTAAAGGTGAAGTCGCATTGTTTCCTCCCATAAAAAGGTAAAATTGAGACATATTTACATGTCAGTAAAAGTGTCTCGGGGTGTCTCGACGTTGTCTTGGTGTGTCTTGATGTAGTCTTGGGGTAGTCTAGGGGTAAATAGACCAACTGATCTGATAGAGGTACAAAAAGTTATCTAGACTATTCTAGAAATTCAACAATAGTGTTGACCACCCCCCCCCCCCACACACACACACACACTTTGAAAAAAAAAGGGATTTTCAAAAACAAAGGCTGCTAGCCTATGATAAAGTGCAATTACTGCATAACATTTAACAAAAATTATGGTGTTTAATTCAAGCCACTGGACTGGTCTTTTTTCCAAGAATTTTGATATAGCCAAACTGCTTATTCTGAATAAACAGGACCAAACTTGCGAAAGTTGCATTAATCCCGCAAATGTGCCTCCTAGAATAAACACTGCTGGTGTTTGGTTGCCTTTTTTAGCTCGACTTTTCTATGAAAAGGGGAGCTATCCTACTTGCCCCGGCGTCGGCGTTAGCGTTAGCGTCGGCGTTGGCGTCACACCTTGGTTAAGTTTTTCGTACCACCCCACTTTATTTCAGAAGTATTACAAGTATGGCTTTGAAACTTACCATACTTGTTCACCATCATAACCTCCATCTACAGACAGGAGTACATAACTCTGTCAAGGTTTTTGACAGAATTATGGCCCTTTTTTGACTTAGAAAGTGTATTGAGCTTGGTTAAGTTTTTTGTACCACCTCACTTTATTTCAAAACCATTGGAGGTATTGCTTTGAAACTGACCATACTTGTTTACCATCACGACCTTCATCAACAGACAAGAGGACATAACTCTGTCAAGGTTTTTGACAGAATTATGCCCCTTTTTGACTTAGAAAATACATTGAATATGGGTAAAATCCACTTATTGCCTTAACCCTTTGAGATATTGCTTTGAAACTTTTAATGCTATTTCACATCATTACCCCCATCTGTACGCAAGAGAAGGTAACTCTGTCAGGGATTTGTTTTAAAAATTAAGGCCTTTTATCGACTTAGAATCTTGGTTAACTTTTTTGTACCAGTCAACTTTTTGACTGAACTGGTTGAGATATTAAATTGAAAGTTGGAATACTTGTTTACCATCATGGTCCCAAAACATGGGCAGGAGAAGGTAATTCTGTTAAGGATTTTATTTGAATTATGGCCCTTTTTGACTTAGAAACTCAGTTAAAATTTTCATTCTTGTCCACTTGTTGACTTAACCATTTGAGATATTACTTTGGAAGTTGGAGTTCTTATGTGCCATCATGAGACCTATCTGTAAGCAAGAGAAGATAACTCTGTGAAAATGTTTCTTGATTTGTACTTAGAAATTCCTAGTTAAAGTCTTGTGTGCCCTTAACTGTCAAAGTTTTGTTTTATAGGCAAGCACTAAAAAAGTCGAGCGCGCTGTCCTTCTGACAGCTCTTGTTTTAGTTCAGTTCAGCTGCTTTAGCCACTAACACTGACTGCATCTAAAGTCACAGAATGCCTATCCCTTCAAAAGTCATATGCAGAGGGATAAAAAATCCTAATATTTTTACCCTCCTTTGACCCTTATCCCAATTTCTGATATCAGAGTTTGAATTCCTGATATTTGTCTTTCAGTCTACTCTAAATAACAAATTTCAATGTAAACAAATCAGTACCTGTCTATAAAATGTAAGCTGCACCTCTGGTCATTAATTGGTGATATATAGTATCTGTCCATATCCTTTATGATAGTGGATTAAATCTTGTGTAGCTGATTGACTGCAGGGTGATGTAATTCAATGGGATAAATGCTCCTTGTTGTTAGCTGAAGTTTATCTTACATGTTAACTGAGCATGTATCACCTTTCACATTTTTAAAAGATTTACAGTTTAAACCCTGTGATTTAATGTATTTTTGGCATTAGCACAAGCTATGTCACAATGACCATGTGAATTTGTTCATATAATAAAACTTAAAAAGTTGGCGCCACCTTTTATATCCTTCAATTAGTGCTGCACTGATACATGTAAAGATTAAAGATCAGCCAAATTTATACATTAAACTGGGTCATTTAAAAAGCTATTTGAAGTTTGACAAAAGCATGTCTAATTCATTTGTTTTTAGCAAGTCGGTAATATATATATTACACATTTAGGAATTTAATGAATTATACTTTTTTCAAATGACTTATTTTCAAAAGTGTAGATTTAGAAATACCAAAAAACTTCTTTTATTGGTCTAAAAAAATTGACTCGATCTTTTTTACAGTGTGAGCAAAATTACTGTGTTTTGATCATGATTAGTTTTTCAAGCATGTTTTCAAATATACTTTTTGTATCAGATGAAATTACTTGTCAGTTAAGTACTTTTTAGCTCGACTTTTTTTTAAAAGTAGAGGTATTGTTATAGTCGTGGCGGCGTTGCCATTGCCATCCGCAAACTTGTACCTGGATCATAACATTTTTAGTTCTTGGTGTATTGTCTTCATACTTGGCCACAACAACCCTTGGGACAAGACCTTTCAGTAGACCACTCTAACCATGACCTTCACTCATAAATGACCTTGACCTTCCTTCAAGGTCAAAAGTCCAAATTTTGCTTGTTCTTGCTATTATTGGCTGTCTCTGATCTTTATTTTCGGCGAGCAGATACGATTCTCGATCGTAATTTAAGGCCATACGTCCCTTAACGGAAGCCCTGTCTCTTCAAACTTGAACATAATAATCTTCAAGGATAGTCCTTAAAAATAACCAGACAGACCTTGACCTTCATTCATAAATGACCTTGACTTTGAAGGTCAAATTATTGAAATTTTCTTTTTTTTTTTGGCTATTATTGGCTGTAACTTTGTTATTTTTGAATGGATTGTCTTTAAACATGAAAATAATAATCTTCAAGGAGAGCCCTTAAAAATAACCAGACAGACCTTGACCTTCACTCATAAATTACCTTGACTTTGAAGGTCAAATTTTTGAAATTTTCATTTTTTTGGCTGTAACTGGCTGTTACTTTGCTATTATTTATATATATATAAATGCGTTTATATAATGTGTGTATATATCTTTTTTTTTCTTCTGTAATACACATGCGGATATATATGGAAATGATTCATACTTTCACAAAACTTGCGTGACAAGACAGACCGATAAATTTATAGAAAGGAAACATTAAGATTTGTTCAAACATTTCTTTGTTTGCTTTTAGAAAAAGTAAAAAGTCGAGCGTTGCCCTTGCTCGGTTGTGGCTCTTGTTTACATGTGACATCACATTGATTATGAAAATGCTAAAACTGGTATTTTCCCTTCCATGTTTTGATTTATTGAATGCCTGAAAAGACACTCAAATAAAGTTCAAAATACGATATACATGTATATTATATGCAAACTGAAATTGATGAAATGTAACTGTTTTATACATTATGACTTTTGGCTATAGATATGATTGACATGTTCTTTTTTTTTTTGGTAGTGTTGTTCATTTAACCATGAATAAGATCATAAAAACCACAAAATGTCTTGTCTTTTTCAGAGTAATATAATATAGGTTCTTTATTCTGAATGTGCTAAAGACAATTTGAAATGCTAAAAAAATCCAGTTTTGAGCCCCTAAGGCTAAATGCAGCTGAAAGTCAGTTTTGGTCCATGTCATGATTGTATGCATATGGCACAGTTAAGTTTTACCTTACCTTTCAAAAAAGTCTTAGCAATAACAAATATAGATTATAAATTTATATACTGTTTATGACTTCAGCATGGTCGTGTAAAGGTGAAAACTACTGCGGAGCAACAGGAAGCAAAAAGGAAAGAAAGAGAGAAGAAGTTAAAACTATACATTGGGGCGACACAGATGATCTTTTCTAAAGTATGATAGTTTATAAGTAACTTTGCACCAGTCATTTATAACCCCAGCCCCCAATCTCTGTGGAATAATAGTGGATAGGAGAGAAATCAGTTCACATTTTACTTTCTATCTCTCCCCATACTGCTGGGTCAATCCCATTGTTTTGCTTTGGCACCAAGAAACAAGGTATATGTCCAATGTGCCTAGCTGTTAACTGGGGGACAGGTGTTTGCTGCATTAACCAGTAGTTAACAAATATGAATGTTCCTGCTTATATTCTTTTATGTGTAAGTTACAGAGGCTTTGGTTAAAGTTAATTGATAAGTATATAATAATTATGGAATACTTCTTGAGAAGAATGGGTTTTTATTATAATTATAATAGTTGGGAATTTTTTGTGAAGACTATTTGAACATTTCATATGAAATGTGAGAGAGAAAGAGAAATGTAAAGATTTTATTAGGGTTGTTAAAAGCAGCATAATGTTCTTCAAATGATATATGTAGCCAAGGGTCGCCGGCAGGGCCTTCGCTTTGGGGTCGTTTGGGGAATTGGACTCGCTGGCGTAGTGAGCGCCCTACACGGAAACCCTTGGTTGGTTAGGTGTGTGTGGGATACTGGTGTATTATTATTATCCAGTATCCTCTTTGTTATGATGACTTATTTTATAACTCAAAAGTCCAGTATGATGTTATTTCATTTATTTCTTTATAGCCCATTGAAAGTTCTCAAATACAAAATAATCATATAGTCCACACATATATTTTCACAGCTAGCACCTGATTTTGCTTAAGTTAATTTTACTTATTTATTTTCTAAGTTAAGACTTGATGTTATATGTCTGAAATTCTATATAAGACTTTAAGATGCTGAATGTTCCCAATTTAAAATAAGACTAATTTTAAATATAAAAATCAAAAATATAAATTAAGAAAGAGTTGTCATAGTGTTAATACCCTTAAGCTATTTTAGCAATAAATGTCAAAAGATAATCATTCAAGTATGGCTTGTTTGATAAAAGACTAGGAAATTGAGAATTAAGCCATAAAGTATTAAAATCAAAAGGTGATAATATTTCCTTATTGACCACTATGACATGTTTATATTAGAGTTGTAAAATTTATCAGTTAAGAATCTAAAAGTAATTTTTATCAAAATATTTATAGACAGGACTGATTTTAAGAAAATATGAATGCTAGAGGCATTTTATAGTACAAGTAATATCTAGAGTGTTTTAACCTTAAACGGGTATGCTGAAGACGATGAGGGTGGATACCAAGAAAATAAAATTGACCTTGACATTCAAAAGGTCAATTCAAAATGGCCGCTTAAAAATACTAAAATAGGTCATTAAAACTAAGATAAAATTTGATGTAATTAATTATTCTTTTCAAAATCAAATGATTATTCAATATTCTCTAAGTTTATACAATTATTATGTTAATTAATTACAAATTTCTAGTAATATATAAGGTAAACGCGTAAAACAAGGTCATGAAGGTCATATATATTTTTATTTCGCAAAGCATGATTATTATTATCATGTGAGGTAAAACTATATTTTATTATTAAACTAATATCATATTTAAGAATCTACTGAATGAATTTGATACTGAAGCTCTGAAAGAACTTTACTGTGTAATGTAATAAAACTCTCAATATGGTTTCATATGTATATTTATACCCCCGCACAACAAAGTTGTAAGGGGGGTATACTGGAATCAGCTTGTCCGTCCGTCCGGCCGTCTGGCCGTCCGGCTGTCCGGCCGTCCGGCCGTCCGTCGGTTTTTTCTTGTCCGCCCAATAACTTAAGATTCCTTTGACCCTTAGTCTTCATATTTGGCATGGAGGTTAGTCATGATTAGTAGATGACCCCTATTGATTTTGAGGTCACTAGGTCAAAGGTCAAGGTCACAGGGGCCTTGACTTCAAAAAGCTTGTCCGCCCAATAACTTAAGATTCCTTTGACCCTTAGTCTTCATATTTGGCATGGAGGTTAGTCATGATTAGTAGATGACCTCTATTGATTTTGAGGTCACCAGGTCAAAGGTCAAGGTCACAGGGACTTTGACTTCAAAAAGTTTGTCTGCCCAATAACTTTAGATTCCTTTGACCCACAGTCTTCATATTTGGTATGGATGTTGATCATGACTATAAGGTGACCCCTATTGATTTTGAGGTCACTGGGTCAAAGGTCAAGGTCACAGGGACCTTGACAAAAAAAAGCTTTTCTTCTCAATTGCTAAAGAATGTCCTGTCCGCAATGTATTGATTTTGACATTTTCACATTTGAAGCATGTAGAATACATAACTTAGCAATGCACTGGCTTAGTAACCTCAGATTTGGCAGGGAGGTTGTCCTTGAGCTCTAAATGGCCACTGTTGATTCTGACAAAGTGGTATGCGGGGGTATTCACGCCATGATAGTGGCAGTTCTAGTTCAAATCAGACTCATGAATTGAATGCCCATTTGTTTATATGTACACATCACAGTCTGAAGCATTGGCTTTGATAAGTCATTTAGTCTTTCAATATGTTGTTTTCTGATTTTTGTTTACTGCTCAAGAATGTGACAAAGGCTATGTCGGTCTTAAATATAAAAACGATTAGCGGGCAGATTCAATTTAATTATTAGCATTTCCAAAAATGCTAGAAATCGCCGTTCAGCCAGGTTTTCGAAAAAACAAATCGTGAAAAAACCTCATTCCTGAACAAAAGAACTAATGTTTGTTCTCTTAAGAAAAATATTTCATATATTGTTTACCCATTAGAAGCCCCCCACACTTGATTCAAGGTTTGCACATAAAGAAAGTAGTTTAATTCTATATAAAGCTAACACGACAAAAGCATGGCGGATGGCGTGCACAGTAGGGGTCCCTTTTTGAGTTTTTTTGTCTTTCGATTTGTTATCATGTGGCATTTGATTATGCATTTTGAATGGCTTATGGCAGGTGTTGTTCAGGGAGAAATGGTTAAATCTTGTTAATATTATATGTCGCTATCCAGGAACAGCAACAATAACAAAACATCTAGGTAAGGTAATGTAAATCAGTTGACTGGGTTAGAGATTCCTTAGGAGACATTCTGTTTGATTTTAGGGTTTTAATGGATTCCACTGCAAAACAATAAGGTTATGAGCGTATCATGCCATGATCTCATTTGACTTTGAACCTAGGTTGACCAAGGCTATCCTATCCGGTAATTTGGCAAACGCAACTGTAACGCTTTCATTTTCAAATCCCACAATCATCAGCTGAAATGCAATTGAGAACCTGGTGAATGTTTAAAGTTTTTGGCAAATAGGTTAGGGTAATTCGCCCTTGAGTCGAACAGCTTTACTTTTTCCGATGATCATGCAAGCGTCGAACTTACATTGTTATTGTTATCGTATGTGGATAGCTTTTGACAATACCTTAGGTCTCTTTTAATTATAATGATTACACCTTATCTCGGATATATGGTATCAAAGTACAAGAAATACTGGGGCAATCCGTTTTTGCCCTAAAGACGAACACATTCGCCCTTAAGCCGAACATGTCTGAAAGCCTTGTCCTTGAGTGGAACCAATAAGAAAACCGATCATTTATTAAGAGAAAAAATCATGTTATATAGTCACTGATTGGTCGAATTGAAAAAAGTTTGATTGCGCCATTTTTTCTGTTTTCTTCAAAATTCAATATTTAAAGTATTTTTACCAGTGAGAAAGTATCCTTATGTAACTGTAGCGATATGTGTAGCGATATGGTAAGTTAAAAACAGCTTCTACCACATGTTGTATTTTATACATCCATGCATGTTCATGGTCGTTATTATTACTTTTTAATCTAAACAACTTTGGGATCTATAGAGGTCTACGTGGTGTTATAGACATATGCGTATTTGAAGTGACACCTATTTCGAAAGGAACATGTTCAGTGTACTTATCATCTCATGAGAAGGTTTGTTATAATCAATTGTAAGCAAAAAATAAATATTACACAATGCCTTTCTAATAATAATTGTTTATAGGTTTTTATATTAAATCGCACATCCCTGTGTTTTTAAAGTTTTATGTCAGAGGTAAAATATATACAATGTAGTTATACAACCTTACATGATATCAATTAGATATGTTTAAAAACATCACAAGTCAGATTTACTGCCGTGAAGTGAATGGATATGGAAATGAATCAATGTGGGCTGCACTTGAGTTACTTGCCGACCTTTTTATGCATGAATGGTGTTTCGATCATACCTTACTGTATACACTGCATGTTATTATAAAATCTTTGGTTGTGAGGAATTCGTGTGTGAGAAATGCAGTCATTGATTACACCGAGCAGTGGAAGCGAGAGAGTTGCAATAGCATGGAATCTGCACCATACAGCCATGTGTTTCTTGTCAAACACATAATCCAGTTTGTGTCCTTACAAGAGCAGGAGTTACTAAGTAGTTTGGCGGATGAAATCAAGAAAAATACTAATTAGTTACCATAAAAAATAAATGTTTTAATGTAGATCTAGCTCACCTCATGTACATGTAGCTTTATTACTAGTCAACAGTCAACAATAAAAGTAACACATTTAACAACAATTCATGTGTTATGTTTTCTCCATTGTCCAATACTCGTATTCAATTTTGCTCAACTATAAATGATTTACAACTGCAATTATACGTTGAAATCAGCCGTGACATATGATAACTAACGTAATTTGATTACCAAATTACGCAGTACTTTGTATATATAAGTTTGTTCAGCGTTTCTGTAACTTAACTCTCTGATTCAAAGCATTTTCCTTTTGTTCCTTTTTTAATTGTCTCTTTTTCTTCCTTTCCTCTAATTCTGCTTGCCTTTGCTCTTTTTCAACTTTAACCCTAACCTTTTCCCTAAATGCTTCATCTGAGGTAATTACAAAGTACTGAGAATTTTTCTTGGCATTTTTCTTTTTAAATTCTTGCTTTGGTAAGGTAAGGAGGGGGTTACTGGGGACAGCTTGTGGTTTCTGCAAAGCAGGCGATTTATTCAGTGCCCGCGTCTTGTACATAGACCACGTGGTATACATTGAGTCGTCTAGGACTGTACCTGATAAATAGGCTGCATTATACAACAACTTCTTCTCGTCGGTTATTGCAGATTCTATTATATCTAAAGCGATATCTGCACTGCATTCGATAGTGCTATCACTGACCTCATTTAGGTTGGAGACTTTATCAGTATCAGCAGATTGAGGAACATTGACGTTTTCAATGTTTTGATCTAAGACTTGCAATACACCAGTCTCATCTATAACCAGAGGGAGATCAATACATGGGTTATTAGGGTTAATATCAAGAGAAACCACAAGCTGGTCCTCATTGAGCGGAGCAGTTGCTAGATTTGTGTCGTACACAATCCCACTGTCAATCATGGAAGATTGTTGATTGGCATTAGAAGCAACAGGACCTACAGGGGAACTAGCATTAGAGTTTGGAAGAATAGGTGAACAGAGAGGTTGTGCTGTGTACACCTCGGACGGCGTATCCGATACCGGAGCTGATGCCAGTTGTGCAGATGTATCTTCTGCAGCACTGTACAGCTCAGATGGCGTATATGCCATGTCCGGGATAGCACCAGGATTATATGGACATATGCCACAAGCCTCAAATCCAACTTTCACATTCGCCACAGTCATGGACGCTTCCCATGCTTTTTTTAAAATTCTGAAAAATTGGGCATGACCAACTGCGACACCAGTGTCTGCGGTGAATTCTTGTACGGTCTCAGCCCAACTTGATTTCAATGCCTTGAAAACGGATCTGAAAATAAAACACTATTTTTATAAAAAAAGAACGGTATTTGCTTATAAATACAGGATATTGAATGAGTGTAAGTTCAATACTGAATTCATTGCAGAGTTGAATAATATTATTTTATTCAACGAGTTCAATAAATCCAGTATACACGAATTTAATATTCTATTTATCACATACCTAAAATAAAGACCGTTTAAAGTGGAAAAAATTTTTTTTTCTTTGACGCGCCTATAGTATAATGCTAACATGCACTCTGTTTGTATAACGCTAATGACTTCGCACGGTCGCGCAATACCATTTGTACCATCGGCACGGGTGTATCATAAATTGAACATATTGATACAACAATCATATGATTTATTGAATTGCCGATTATATTTTTGTTGTTTATTTTGTTTATTTCGAATAAATTCTGTACAACTTAATTTTCATTTTGTTATAACAATTTTAAAGCACACAAAATAAATATTTTATTATTAAGATATCACATAGCTGCCCGAATGATAGTTAATATTGTCAATGTCAACCCGAGAAAAAAAGGAAGTAATTAAAAATACATTCCTCATCGATCTTGATCCATAAACGGTCGATAAACATATATACATAGTAATCACGTGGATATTCCAAAGAACATGTACAAAATATGACATGATAACATGTTCAGTTATTATACTTAGATTATTGTTAAACAAGACAGTTTTAGAGAATATAAATCTAAGGTTCGGGAAAATAAAAAAAAAACGAGCCAGATAGAAGTAACTTATTATAATGATGAACTAGCTATGAAGTGTTTACATTTTTTTCAATTCTTATTGTTATTAATGTAACATTTTCCTATATAACATTTATTACTGGAAACAGTATTGTACGACGTTTGCGACTTTTAAGATGGTGTTATTATGGATAACATTTTACAAGGGCATTATTTCATATTTTGGAGTTTTTTCGTTGATCAACATACTGAGATATAATTATTTATATTAAAACATGCTTTCTGGTCACCCATACAGTCAGGCAGATCGTCTAAATATTGTGCATATAATTTATGAATTATATTGAAAATATTTGGTGATCAATATATTTAATCTGACCTATCGAATGGCTGAGTGAAATGACTTGTTTTGCTCGGTAGCTCTATAAGGATGATCCGTTCCTGTCTGGCAACATCCACAAACTCAACGTGGTTGTGGGAGTCATGGCCATCCATGACCAGAAGCTGTGGTCTCTCTGGGCCTATATTTGGAAGGAACGTTTCAACAAACCACAGTTTTCCGATTCCTTGCTTTGTCCATCCGCTGTCGGACACACTCAAATTGGTACCTGCATGAGGAAAAGTTTGTTTAAAAAAATTGTCATATGACAATAGTTTGAGAAATGAATTTATATTTTGCCGTGAAAAGATAATTATATAGAAGAAACTACGGAATTTTATCGGTAAATCAATACTATGGTGGCTGATTTGTGCCATTCTTGTTTCTTACCAGGCGAAAAATCGAAAATTAACAAGTTAAAATGGCGGGCCCCCGTTAATTCTCGACTTTTTGCTTGGCGGGGTCGCGGGCGAAAACACGAATGGCACAAATCAGCCACCATACAATACCGGTACATTGCGCTAGTTTTCTAAACATATCGCTTTCCGAACAAAACGAGTTTATTATTATAAATGTATAAAATATTTTCTCTACCTATACCAGAAGGTCAGGCAAACATGTGCACCAAGTGTCAATTTTAATTTCGCACATACAATCAAATATATAGCGTTGTGCATATAATATGTTGAACTGAAATGATTAACCGGCTTTTTCATTTAGAGGCATACAAAAAGAAATTTTTTAACATGAATGATCTTTACAGAGCAGTGGTAAGAGAACTTAATTAAGGCATTACCAGCAGGAGCATTTGCGGTGTCAAAACTCAAAAGAGCTCTTTTTGTCTTGCCGGGAATAACAACATGGGGCGGTATCACTCTTCCTGATGCATTACCACAGGCAAGTAAGGTGATCAGCTCCTTTGAGTTTGATGACTTAGCGTGAATTACTTTGCTACCTTTCTGTGCAATGATTTTAGGAGGCTTTGGTGAAAGAGTCAAACCAGTTTCGTCCATATTCCAGATGTACTGACACTTGTCAAACAAATTATTTTCTACCAACACACCCTTTAAAGCAGAAAAATAGCGTGTAATACGCAACCTGGTCATAGCCATATGCCTACCAGCTGTTGTTACTTCTGGGACCCTTAAGGAAAAATGTGGGTGCCTATTTTTTAAGCCTCTCCACCATTTTTCGGTAGCGATACCTTTCGGGAAAATTACTCCCTCAGAAGCTGCAAAGTTTCCGGCAAATCTTAGAAATGATTGCTTAGAAAAGCCTATTCCAAGTTCAGCCCTTTTAAGTGCGAAGGCTATTAGCTCCTCTTCCTTTTCCCTAGGAAGCAAGGACGCCTTGCCCCATATGGAACCGGCCTGGACTTTTCCAGACATCCTGTCGTGAAGTGTCGTCACGGGAACATTGTACTTCTTAGCAGCTGCACGGAGACCTAAAGTCCCGTTCCTAACTTCTTCAAAAGCGCTACTTAACGCTTCCTCCGAGTACGACTTTGGCATCTGAAACGTTTAAAGTCGATCTAAGTTTCTTCTGTTATATAACGTTTTTCTTTTTACAATACGATTTAAATAGATTGACTGTTTCTCATAAAAGTTTCAAAAAGAAGAAATAATTAAAAAAATCATAAAGCCGAGTTTAATTTCAGACAGGATGAACTGAAAGAGTGCTTATACATGTAAACGCACGTCAAGCCAAACTGCGTTGATACTATTGCCTTGAAGCTGTTACGCAAAAATGAGCTAAAATACTTTTAGTTCATAGATTTTTATTATTAGAAAACAACATAGCAACATTTGATTCAGCGTTTCTGATGTTTAATAATGAAAAGTTTGTAAGTTGGTACATTCATATTATTTAAATCCTTACTGATCATAAATTCAATGATCCACAGGGACTGATAAGTTTAAAATAAGGGTTATCACATTACTTTTTTTTCGAAGAACAATCTGTGATTATGTTTCTTTCTTTATACTGTAATGTTATTATAATATGATATTAATTCTGTTATGTTAACACGTTAATTTGTGTCTAGACAGCCCTTCAATTGATAAAGAAAACAAATTGCCCTTAAGTCGAACATCTGTACGACTCAAGGGCGGATCCTGTTCGTGTCATGGGCAAACATCTATATAACATAGATTAGACATTATTTTGCATTTTTGATGGATATCTGAAGTATATTTTTTATGAAAAAGCAAAGAGAATGCTGTCATAACTGATGATAACGCTTACGTTCGACAACTCTTTTCTTTTTAGTAATTTTCACAGTTGTGAAATTTTCACGGCAAACAAAAATTCAAATTTCCCGCTTCTTGGTACACTTCAAAACTACCGGTAAAAGCGTCCGCATGAGAGAGATTGGATGACGCGTACACGGCTAGACTGGTTCTTTCAAAATACCGGAAAGTTTAAAAAACACGAAAATGATGTCTTTACGTGACATACAGGACGGATTGCTATTGAAACTTTGGGTAAAAGTTGTTCGACTTTAGGGCAGATTCGACTCAAGGGCGAATTACCCTATATGCTTAGGCTGAGAAAATTGTTAGCATTTATAAGTGTGGCTTGTTTTAAAACAAGTCTATTAGGACAAGTGAACTATTACGGGTGGCTTAAATTAACATTAGTGCTCCCAACACTATCCATGAAGCCAACTCATCGGTCTGTAAATACCAACAAGACTATTTGTCCATATTTTAAGGGTATATGTAGTAAATGTATGGTGGTTAGGGACTAGTGGTGGAGTATTGGTGGTAAGAACTGATAAGTATTCATACGGTGATACTTGTCTTCTGATAAGCCTCCTACAACTTTTATATGGGAAGCTCGCTCTCAGATTAAACAATGTTGCCGTTGATGCTGAGTGTCTTGGGGACTTACGTTTTGTGATAGTGGTGGTAATTGTAGCTATAGGAATGTCCCAGTGAGTAATGGTGGGGGAAGAGTAGTTTAAGAATGGCTCAGCCTCTGACCATTTAGTAATGTTCTCAGTCAGGATAACTGCAAGAAAATCATTACCTTTAGAAACAAATAACTCAAATTTTACACGCCTTAAAGGTTGTAGTAGCCATAAATTACTTTAAAAGGTAAGTGATTAAGTCACAATTATTTCTTATTCTTTTACAACAATTACAATGGTTAACTTTTTCTCCAGAGATTGACCGGATAACATTATTTTTACATGCGCAATTATGATTACTTTCTATTGTTTCATTTTAAAATTGCAAAGACCTAGCTATTTTGTGTTTTATTAACAAATTTGGAAAATATTTGGATAACAAAACCTATGCAAATATGAAATATTTAGATGAGTAATCAAATACTTTTGTTTGTAATAAAATGAAGGTATCACATAAGTGTGATAATACAAAGCAAACTTTTTTTCATTTGAATTCGGTTCGTATGTACATACAATTTCATGTAGCAGTAGTAATGTGTTGATGAGTTACAATTAGAAAACTCTTGGGCAATTTTAGCCTGGATGTGCATGTTGTAGTTTATCTGTTTGGCTGACACCACAGTAGAACACTTTGTCGTAACCTACCTTGTGCCGGCTTGAAGTACAAGAACTGTTATTAAAAAAAGAAAGAAAGCCAAAACGTTTGCATAATATAAAGGGCTTTTTTAAAGTTAATTATTCATAAATTGCGTGGTATAGGGTTTCTTGTGAAGAAAATAAAACGAGCATTTAGCAGAATTTGAAGTCATAAGTATGACATCTCATTCGATGACAAAGTCACAGGGCGATCAATGTTGCTGTCAACGAAAAAACTTTTTTTCTTAGTCTGACCAAGGGTTCGGAGGTTTTTGAGTCAATATGAGTTTTATAATATGCATTATTAATTAACTGTGCAATATTGGGTGCATTAGCACTTCAAATTCAGAGCTGATACATTTTCACCATGACATTATGGATAGAAAACTCAGCCATTATGAAAAAAAACATCCATTACGAGAAAAGTCGGCCGTTATAAGATTCAGACATTCTGACTGACTGTTTGACATAGCCATTATGAAGCTCACGCTAAACATTTAAAAAATCCAATGCCATTTCGTTATTTATAATAATTAAAGGTTTTCATAATTGTACTTGTTATTGGTTGAGCTTGATAATTAAGCTTGAATCCTTTGGCTTTATAACAATGTCATTATTCAAACAAACTCCAATCATTGATATCATAGTAACACAGCTTTTCCCTAATGCTGTTGCTTATGGGTCAATAAATTAAATTTGTAAGTCGCTGGATAAGGCATTTTAACTGGGATCAAAATATAATCCTCTAGATGCTCATGCGGTTCAGCTAGTAGATATGTAGATGTGTATTTAGATGATGCATTAGTCTCAAGACGAAGCCTCATTCACTGACATCTGACATGGAAACCAGTGCATGCATGGGAGGATACGGTTGTTTGACAGTAATAAGAACTCCTTTAGTGAAGCAAAATTAAATCTGAGCTGTTATAAGTGATATTGGTTTTAAATTTCTAATGACAATATTAATCATCTCACTTAATATTGCCTGAATTTCAATATCGCAATGAATGAATTGCATTGGGCAGCTCTGAGGAGTAAGAGTAAACTATTAAGAAATTTCTCAGGTGGTTAGTCAAGTTTAAAAACCTTGTTGAAAGAAATACTGGCATATAGTGCTGTGCAAATATAAGTAGGAATCTGAGTAGCCACTCTATATGCTTATATAGTGTGCCAGATAAAATACTTGAAAGCTCTATATTTAGCAGATAGGGCAGGGAAGAGTGTAGTGTTCCCTGCGTAAACCCTAAATATAGTGATGGTTCAAGGGAGTAGGGACTTTCTAGAATTTTTATCTCTTACATTCTAGTCTCTTATGCTTAAATGCCTTAAAGTATTCAGCACTCATAATCTTTAATATTACTACTATATTGGCCTATAGAAAAATGCCAGCCATCTTGGATTTTTTCGGCCATATTGGATTGCTTTATCTTAATTCTGTTTTGGTGTCTAATTTGTTTTTACCTAAACATGCTTTGTGACAAATTTTAGGCTTTTCCTATCTTTAAAAGTTTTATTTGATGTATCATCCATTTATGATAAAGAAATTCGGCAGTTCCTATCCCGGCTACAGAATGTCCATGGATTTCCATGGATATAAGCATGGACAGTGTCCATGGAGTATTGAAACACTTGTCCATGGACAATTCTTTATATCCCTGGACAGTGTCCATGCTATCCATGTCCATGCTTTCCATGTCCATTGTCCATGATACCCATGGACAATGTCCATGATGTCCATGGAAAATGTCCATTCTTACCATGGACAATGTCCATGATGTCCATGGACAATGTCCATTCTTTCCATGGACAATGTCCATTCTTTTTATGGACAATGTCCATTCTATCCATGTTCAAAACCAATTTTGAGGAATCTTTTATGACATCCATGGTCAATGTCCATGATATCACACTTGTGTTGAGATACCTGTTTAAAAGTCTGTAAAAAAAAGGTCCCACACAATCTTTTTCACTTGGGAGTTGCACTAGTGTAACAATGATTTTGAATTGACAAGGCTGTAAAATTATGACACATTAAAGATTTATTTACACCATATATGAAGTAAAACAAGTTCTCAAATGTTCTCATTTATATTGTTCTGAATGGCTAAAACGGCCACAGTTTATTTTGTACACATATTTATTGTTCCACTGTTTTGTTGGCACGAGATGGCTTGACAATGTCACGCAGCTTTTCCCTGACCATCACTGGTGTGACATGCAGAAAATTCCTTTTGATGATATCTGTAAAGAACAAAACAAATTATATAAATATTGACTTGACAAATCAATGTAATATACTTAACCCTTGAATATAACAATTCAAATTATCTACATGGACAAGTAGCAATTTGAAGACACTTGTCCTGCAAGACGATTGGCTATGAAAAAAATTTTCAATTCCTGTTAAAAACTTCCAATGAAATTCAAAAACTTTCAATGAAATTTAAATAACCAAGAAAGAAAAAAAAAAAGAAACACTGACCGTAAATTCATGTCAACTTTTCTTGGTCAACAGGTGGCCTTTTTTCGCCACTTTTGGATGCTTTCCTTGTCAATGATTTTCAGGCATATTCCTCCTCTTTATACAAAAAGCGGAATAGAACAATGGCCATCTTACTGTAGCTTGTTATGCCAATAACCTTGATCTGCAGTTGGTCCTGAAATGTAATATTGGCCTTTTCAGTTCTTTTGGATTCTTTGTTATCAATTTTATTACTGAAAACATTTGTAGCATTTTTGAGCTTTATTCATAACATAACACCATTTGTATTAACGATTAACGAGGTTGCCCTTTACAACATAATTAGTATTGTTTAAACATGATTGATAAAAAACATGAAAGGGTAAAAAAAGTTAAGATGGAAAACTTTCAATTAAATGATTTTTGCAGAATATCAGCACAGAGTTATCAAGTAAACACCATGCTCTTTGATGAAAATGATTCATTTTTGGTCAAAATCAACATTATGATAAACTTGTGTCAATTATTTCCCTGCTTTTCCTATATTTATATAATGACAACTTTTATGTTATGGCAGTTTAAATTACTCAATCCTTCACAAGTACTTAATTACCACTGAAAGTTTGAGATTTGTTCAGTGGAGTCAGTATAACAATAATATATGTATAAAACATGAAGAACAACATTTTGTTCAGACTTTGAAAAATAACATGCATTTATATGAAAACATGTTACTTCGATTTTTTCAACAAAACAAACTAAATTATTACCAGGATGGTTTTGAAAGCATTCTGTATTCAACAGTACATTTATCACTTTTCCGTCATCTGACATCCTTTGAGTTGAAACATCTCATGTGACTCCAAGACTTGAAAGTTTGCAACCTAATATGTTGAAAAAAATAACATATGTACATGAGTAACAAGAAATTACAATTAAGACATATTATGAATTTTATTAAATGTGAATTTGGAAATTCATTGCTTGATCAATCACCAATATTTTGAATGGAAAATTGTAATCTCTGATTTAAAATTTCCCGCCATTATTTAAAAATGAAAAAGATTTTCTTAACTATTTATATTGAAAAGTTACATGTATGTAGAAACACAATAACTGAAACAGTGTATACTTGCAAAGAAAGTTTGAAAAAACTAAAATAATAAGTGTTAAAAAATAAAAATACATTTGTACTTACTGTTAGAAATGGTTATATACATGTTATTCCCTCCATTTTAACTGAATCATGAAATACACATGTTTAAAAGTTCATATTTCCAGAAAACTCTTGTAAATTTGTCCAGTTTAAACTCATTTTGTCTAATTTCCAATGCTCCAACATAATATTTCAAGTTATAACTTTTAAGCAGTATAGGCACTAATAAACAGAATCTTCCAATGCTTCTGTTCAAATGACCCGCCTGGAAGGAGTGTTCTGACCTGTGATTTGTTCTGCAAGGGTATTAAGTTACTTGGGAGCTACAGTGTAATATAGTATGTAGTAAACCTGCTTTACCTCTTTCTATTCTCTTATATCAGATAGGTGAGTTTAACTTTGGTAGTTATGAAAACAGCAGGTTCCACTTGAGGGGTCATAAATGTTGACATTGTGGCTGATGCTAATTTGAATGTTCCAGAAATTAATCACTATATACATAAGTTACATCTACACAGGATGAATATATGAATTATATATACTTCAATAGAGATACATAATAATAATTAATTTATCAAAAATAAATAAAGAAATATAAGTGCATAACAATTACATTTGTTCTTAAATTTAAATTGTTTCTATTAAATTGTGTATTTATTTTTCTAACTTAATTAGGATAATATATGATAATGAACCACAAAAACAGAAACAAACAAAACTAAACAAGTCTACAAGTAGTGAGTAGATTATCTTTTTATATAATTGAAATGGTATGCATAAGGGTACAGTATGTTTTTCTATATAATCATTTAACTGAAGTTTGGAATTTAAAAAAAATAAAATAAAAATAAAAATCTACTTGATCTTACTATATTTGATTTCTTCTTTTCATGCTGAATAATTTGATACCCAATATGAACATATAATTTTTTTAAAAATGGCAGTTATAATTTTTTTAAACATTTTTCATGTTTTGGCACTTAGATTTTTTTTTGCATATCCATCCAATCACTTTTGATAAAAATTTCTAAGTATGAGCAATGAAGTTGACCATGGACAATGTCCACATTAGACATAGTTTTTTTGTACTATGTCCATGAACATTTTTATATTCCCTGGACATTGTACATGTTATCCATGGACATCGTCCATGTTATCCATGTTTGTTAGTATGGACACTGTCCATTCACTTGACTTATCCATGTATTTCCATGCTCTTTCCATGGATATCCATGGATATCCATGGTCATTTTAAGGCTGTCCATGGACAATCTGTAGCCGGGTATATTGGCCTTAAGTTCGCCATCTTGGTTATTTCGGCCATACTGGATTGGCTTTTTTTTAAATTCTGTTTTGGTGTCTAATTTGTTTTTACCTAAACATGCTTTGTGACAAATTTCAGGCTTTTCCTTTCTTTAGAAGTTTTATTTGATATATCATCCATTTATGATAAAGAAATTCGGCGGTTCCTATATTGGCCTTAAGAAAATGTCCGCCATCTTGGATTTTTTCGGCCATATTGGATTGGCTTTTTTAAATTCTGTTTTGGTGTCTAATTTGTTTTTACCTAAACATGCTTTGTGACAAATTTCAGGCTTTTCCTTTCTTTAAAAGTTTTATTTGATATATCATCCATTTATGATAAAGAAATTTGGCGGCCATTTTAGTGGTCACTTTAAATGGCCATTTCAATGGTCAAGATCAAGTTTTTCAGTTTGGTATCCACCTTTATCGGATTCAGCATACCTTAAATAGGTAAGATACACCAAGATACTACTTGTACTACAAAATGCCTCTAGCATCTTATAGAGGGCCAAATTCTCAAAATCAGGCCTGTCTATTATACAACAATGAAATTCTTTTAATGATTATTAAAAATGTAAAAGTTAATTTTTGAATATTGAAATAATTAATGTTTTTACAATTGATTCTGTAAAAGCATTTTGACAAGGAAATGCTATGTTACACATACTTAACTAGAATATTTTATACAGTTAGTGTATCATTATGCTAATATCAGGGGTTTCTTTTTGTTGTTTTCATTAAAAAAATGTCGTTTTCATTAAAAAAAAGCGAAAGTTCTACTTTCAGTGAAATGCTGTTAATAATCAAAAACAGATAGACTTATTTAAAAGCATCTTAACAGATAATCCCTGTTGTTGGTTTTTTGTATCAGAGAAAGAATAAAGAATATGATGGAGAAGCTCTGAAGATAACTGGAGAGATTTTATCTATGAACCCTGACTTTTCTTCACTATGGAACTACAGAAAAGAGATTTTCTTACATTTTAAAGATAATAAGTAAGTACCTCCTGATGTTATAGATCTGTTATATTGTTTTCTCACTTCAAACTTAGATTTCTAGTTTTATGCTCATATATCAACCAAATCATTACATTTATTTAGGAAACATTTGTTTTTGTTTTATGATAACTTGTTTGAAAGCCTTTTAGTTTGTACATGTGTTATCAGGGTTTTGAAAGTCCGGTACAAATCAGTTTACTATTTCGCCCCTTGTCTTATTCAGCATTCTCATAATATAGAGAGAAAAAACACCCTTTATGGTATACCTTAAAATGGTTACTTCATTATGTATAGGCCATAAGGTAACTCTGCAATTTATCAATGCCATATTTACAAAACGTATTTAGAATGTAACTTAATGTATGATATGGTATCCAGTAATAATAGAATAAGTTTCAATGTGGTATTGTTTAGATTATTAATTTTGAAAACAAATTTATCATAATTTTATTATATTTAAAAAAAAAATTCCAATAGTTTATATTTTTTTTGTCATTATCAGACCAGAGGATGAGTTGCATGAGTTATTTAAGGAAGAGTTACAGTTCTTGGAGGCTTGTCTTAGGTTGAATCCTAAATCATATGGTGTATGGAATCATCGATGCTTTGTCATGGAAACCATGGCAAAACCTGACTGGAAACAAGAACTACAACTCTGTAATCTCTTCCTGGATTATGATGAGAGAAATTGTGAGTAATCTTTCTTTATGTTATAAAGTTGTTATGTTATGTGTAAATGATAAAGGAAACAGTGTGTAGATATCAGTAAATTGTTGTAAGAATTAGATTATACTTAGTTTAGGAAATTACTGAAATTAGCTTGGCAGCTCATAACGTTATATGTTATAAATAAATTTGTTCCCTCTTTTTTTACCTGCAGGCCTTTTAAATAATATAAAATTCATGATGAAGTCAGCAATCCAATAAAAAAGTTAAGTTACTGCCTGAGTGGACACTATAATGTTTTTCTTGGACCACTAGAATTTAGCGTTGTGTAACCAAGACAAATATTTTACAAAACACTCATTATAGAAGCTAAGTGCCAACAGTTTTCAGTACATTTAACTAAATTTTATTATTAAAAATAGGAACAATATGATTTCCTTCTTCGTTGAAATTTTACCAGTAATCTCCAACTTCTCAATTGACCTTGAAAATATAAATGATTAAACTTAAGTGAAATTCTGTTATGGCTATAGAGAGAGACCTTTTTTCTTGATCATCTGCTTATGAAATTGACAACCTTTGCAATATTATTGGTTGGTAGCAACATTGATGAACATTTTGTTTTGTTAGTGGAGTTGATTTGTTAGGTAGAATCATCAACATGTATTATGACTGTATTTTTCAGTTCATTGTTGGGACTATCGGCGGTTTGTTGTCAAGAAAGCTGAAATATCTCCAGAAGAGGAGCTTGAGTTTACCACTAACAAAATTTGTAACAATTTTTCCAACTTTTCATCGTGGCATTACAGAAGTAAACTTTTACCCATCATTTATCCTGATGATAGTACGTCAGTGGGTGTTGAGGAAGGTGTACTCATTAAAGGTATGAAAATTGATACATGTACATCACTGTCAATAGTGTTTTCCAGACAAGTAGCTGGCCTAAAAATAACTTTCCTGTTGTCTGCTTTATTTGAGTGTATGATCACATAAACAATGAAATTGTCTAAAGAAAAGTTCATTTTACAAATTAAAGCACTGCATTTATGATATTAGATTTAAATTTATATTACAGAACATGAGACAGTTCAGAATGCATTCTTCACTGACCCAGATGATCAGAGTGCCTGGTTTTACCACAGGTGGCTGCTTGGTAGAGGTGTGTTATAATAGTCTTACAGTTGCCAGTTAAGATGAGGTTATGCCGAGTTGAACCTTCATAGTTTACTTAAAGAGTGAAATATTCCAAACTGTACTCCAGGCAGCCAGTGTTGGATCCTTTTTTCATGAATATTATGATCTATTTATATTTACAAGAGAAGTAATCAAAATTAGCATTTAACACTATTTTCACTTTAACAAAGTTACAGGCAACTTTTGATTACATACAGAAATATATTGTATTAGACAAAATCAGTGTAAAAGTTGTAGATACATTGGTTGTATTACAGTAATTTTATCTTCTGCCATATGGTTGTATTACAGTAATTTTATCTTCTGCCATACAAACCCGAAACATTTAAAGAGTAGAAATACTTTCAGAAGTATATTGTTTTTTATCCAGTCTGCTCGTACATCTGCAGCAGCTTGAATAAAGGCCATAATATCTTCACAGCCTGTATGTTTGAACACATTATTCTTCAGGACAAGAGTTTTGTTTTTATGCTCTGGATTATGACCTTGACCTTCCAGAAGAATGTTGTAATTGGCAAACAGCCCATGCATAAAACTATAATGGCCATGTCTTGGGGGATAATTGTTGGATTATCAACTTAACTTCATAAATAGCGAATTGATGGAGGAGTGGGGGGGAACGGTCATTTGTGTTTAATGAACACAGTATGTTGTATTCATCAGAGATAATGTTAAAGTTGATGTTATTTTATCATCAGGTAAGAGGAAGACTGGTGTAGGATGTATGATGGTAGACAGAATAGAACAGAAGTTAATGATTACAACAACACAGCCTATACTGGTATAGTTTATCTTATAAACAATGTCAATCCTTGGTGATAAATTAGAAATAGAAATAAGTCCAGCTTAGGTACAACATCACATTTATCACCATTGATCTGTAGGTGATGCACTAATTAACTTGGCATTAAAACATTATTGCTTGTATAAACAGTTTCAACAATGAAGATCCTTCAGGCGCAATGTAAACAATGAAAATACATGGAAATTCCAGACTCTAGTTTTATTGACTCTGAAAATGAGAAGTACAACAGTGGTCAATATCTCTTGTCTTGGTCTGGCTCAATCATCTACACTATGCTGCTTCTTCATTGATAAAATAGAGCCATATTCATGTACATGATTGAATCAGTACTAAACACAAAAATAACAAACTTATGTAACCAGTAAAGTGACAGGCCAGCCTGCACATCCATGTAGTCTGATTGATTTACTTCTTAGTTTTATTATTAATATTCTGTCAACTTGTACTAGCTTGAGTAAGTTTTCTTATACAAGAAGATTCAACTCTGATTCTCAACTAAAAGCATGCACAGAGGAGCATTCAACCAGTAAAAACTTTGCAACTTTGAAGTGTAATTCTTTGGAATCTCAAGATTGGATTGTATTTCATGTTTGATTTTCTTGCCTTTATACAGATATCACCATCAACATGTGAAGTAGATGTTAGTGTGAATGGAGAAAGAGTGGACGGTGTTTGGTGTACACACAAGAATCACTCAGATCTGTACTCTCATATATGGATATCCTTTTAATTGATTGTGGTCAAGTGGTTATGGTTCTTAACTTAGAACCACTTGCCTGTCACTGCTGTAGGTTTAAATAACAACTGTGTATTGCTAGCCAAGTGGCTATATGATTGTATCCATGATTGAAATTACAGTGTTGCTTTAAAGACATTTTGAATGAAAAAATAAGAGATTAATGTCAAGAATGACATTAACAACACTTTAAAGTTTAAGTTAAGCTGAAAATAAATGTCTGAGAACAGGGAAGTGAAATGAAAACAAGACAAAGTTAAAACAGTGAAATGGTAGTTTTCAGAAGGTTTTATGTTGTAAAGAGTTATTAGAATTTTCCATAAATAAAGGTGTGAATGGCTATCCAGCGATCTTAAGACCAACAAACACTGATACATATTGTCAAGGTCTAAAAATATTACTGAATATCTGAATTGCAAATATGTGAGTAATCTTTGCATCCCTAGTTAGAGACTTTATATACTTTCTTTGGAGGAATCTATCCAGCTAGCTTACAGAACATTGGTGGTTCTAGTATGAATATACATGTAAAAGGGCATCACTTATTGCGGAGGAAAGAAATTTCATGCTGGTGGAATGTGTTGACCTTTAATAAATCTAGGAATATTTGGTAAAATTTGTTAAATTTAAACAAAATTACATAAGATTTATTTGATATATTTCTGAAACTCTTTAGATGAGGCACCTACAGCTGAGATGTTAATTTTGCTGATTGAATGGTTTCTCACCGCTGTCCAATCCCACATAGTATTTTTTATGTGAGGAATCTATCCATGCTATCATAGAGAAGTCAGTGGTTCTACAGGGGAACCTATTAATGTCTGAAACAAGGCATGGAGGTACACATGAGGTATCTCCCTGTCAGTTAACATAAACAGTAGTCTTGTAATCCTAATATTGTTTATGGGGCGTCCGTGGCCAAGTGGTTAAGGTCGTTGACTTCAAACCACTTGCTTCTCACTGCTGTGGGTTCAAATCCCGACAGGGACTTTGGATTCTTTCATGTGAGGAAGCTATCCAGCTAGCTTACGGAATGTTGGTGGTTCTACTCAGGTACATATTCGTGCCAGAAATAACGCACGGAAGGGCACCTGAGGTCTTCCTTCACCAGTAAAGCTGGAACGTCGCCAAATGACCTATACTGTGTTAACACACACTTATTTTTGACATGTATTTCCTTAACATTCTATACATATTTAAATCGAAAGATTCGGAGCCATGGATTCCCTCCCAGGAGTTAATAGAGGTGACGGTTGCTGCCGGAGGGGATGACTGGGGGTCCTCAGATAGCATCGAGTTAGAACCACTGCAACAGTGCCATTGGATCTTCTCCCAGGAGGAGCAAGGTTCAAGATTTAGGTAGGTGGACTAATTTGTTGGTTTAAAACCAGATGTATCACTGAGGACTTAATAGCAAACACTGCCTAACACAAGCAGATATTTCAGCTATTCCAATAATCTTGTAAGCATGTTTTAGTTATCTTGTTAGCCCCAGACTTTAATAGAATAGAAGAATGCAAAAAGTTAGATTCTTTGACTATTGAGTAGACAACTAGTGTGTTATTAAAGTTCCTACAATTATCTACTGTATTATTTACTGTATCATAATAATTGTTTATTAATAATTTCATGTAGATGTATGTGATTTATTTTTTATATTATATAAATAATTGACAATATTATAAGTAATTAAAGTTACATAAGGATCTAAATTAACCATGATTAAACAACCATGTGTGCTCAATAATAAAACATAATAACTGTATAGATATTTTGTTACTACCATAATAGACTTAGGTAAAAAAAACTGACAAAACACAGACATTTTAAAAATTGATTGTAGAATGACTTTGAAAATTTGATTTCCAATCTCAGTTATACAAAGGTATATCTCAGGATAACTACCTAAAAGTGTTAATTTCTAAATTGAACCTTCACATGCAGTTATTACTTTCCATATCCAAAAATTGAGTGTAGTATATTAAAAGTATATTTTCTGCTCTTTGTGTAACTGCTGCTGCACCTCTTATTTTTACACCTTCCAGACAATACAGCATGTACCACATCAGTTCTAGCAATAATTATTTATTGTAATACAATAATACTTTATTATGTTGTAATGATAATTATTTACTATATTATATTGTGTAACATAACGTTTCCTTTCAGAGATGAATTAAGTGCAGCTACGACAGATACATTAGAAAGAGAGCTGGAATCTATACAGGAACTGTATGAGGTGGAACCAGAAAATAAATGTTAGTGAACAGGTTTTCGCCTAATGTCTACAGAGAGAAGCTTTTGTATTCAGATTAAACATATTGAAATACTTTTATTTAATTTTTGCAAATTTTCTTTGTTTAAAATAAACTTTAATTTCTGTTTTCTAATTGAAAAATGCTGTGTTCTTTACATGTGTCATTTAGATATTTTTTGTGGCTTAACTGTGTATCAAAACATCATATCAACTACCTGATACATAAAATACTCTACCCTGCAGCTCCCAATACCTGAGTTACAGAAAATACTCTACCCTGCAGCTCCCAATACCTGATACAGAAAATACTCTACCCTGCAGCTCCAAATACCTGATACAGAAAATACTCTACCCTGCAGCTCCCCAATACCTGATACAGAAAATACTCTACCCTCCACCTCCCAATACCTGATACAGAAAATACTCTACCCTGCAGCTCCCAATACCTGATACAGAAAATACTCTACCCTGCAGCTCCCAATACCTGATACAGAAAATACTCTACCCTGCAGCTCCCAATACCTGATACAGAAAATACTCTACCCTCCACCTCCCAATACCTGATACAGAAAATACTCTACCCTGCAGCTCCCAATACCTGATACAGAAAATACTCTACCCTGCAGCTCCCAATACCTGATACAGAAAATACTCTACCCTGCAGCTCCCAATACCTGATACAGAAAATACTCTACCCTGCAGCTCCCAATACCTGATACAGAAAATACTCTACCCTGCAGCTCCCAATACCTGATACAGAAAATACTCTCTACCCTGCAGCTTCCAATACCTGATACAGAAAATACTATACCCTGCAGCTCCCAATATCTGATACAGAAAATACTCTACCCTGCAGCTCCCAATACCTGAGTTACAGAAAATACTCTACCCTGCAGCTCCCAATACCTGATACAGAAAATACTCTACCCTGCAGCTCCCAATACCTGATACAGAAAATACTCTACCCTGCAGCTCCCAATACCTGATACAGAAAATACTCTACCCTCCACCTCCCAATACCTGATACAGAAAATACTCTACCCTGCAGCTCCCAATACCTGAGTTACAGAAAATACTCTACCCTGCAGCTCCCAATACCTGATACAGAAAATACTCTACCCTGCAGCTCCCAATACCTGATACAGAAAATACTCTACCCTGCAGCTCCCAATACCTGATACAGAAAATACTCTATCCTGCAGCTCCCAATACCTGATACAGAAAATACTCTACCCTGCAGCTCCCAATACCTGATACAGAAAATACTCTACCCTCCACCTCCCAATACCTGATACAGAAAATACTCTACCCTCCACCTCCCAATACCTGAGTTACAGAAAATACTCTACCCTCCAGCTCCCAATACCTGATATAGAAAATACTCTACCCTGCAGCTCCCAATACCTGATACAGAAAATACTCTACCCTGCAGCTCCCAATGCCTGATACAGAAAATACTCTACCCTGCAGCTTCCAATACCTGATACAGAAAATACTCTACCCTGCAGCTCCCAATACCTGAGTTACAGAAAATACTCTACCCTGCAGCTCCCAATACCTGATACAGAAAATACTCTACCCTGCAGCTTCCAATACCTGAGTTACAGAAAATACTCTACCCTCCACCTCCCAATACCTGAGTTACAGAAAATACTCTAACACTCCACCTCCCAATACCTGATACAGAAAATACTCTACCCTGCAGCTCCCAATACCTGAGTTACAGAAAATACTCTACCCTCCAGCTCCCAATACCTGATACAGAAAATACTCTACCCTGCAGCTCCCAATACCTGATACAGAAAATACTCTACCCTGCAGCTCCCAATACCTGAGTTACAGAAAATACTCTACCCTGCAGCTCCCAATACCTGAGTTACAGAAAATACTCTACCCTGCAGCTCCCAATACCTGAGTTACAGAAAATACTCTACCCCTGCAGCTTCCAATACCTGAGTTACAGAAAATACTCTACCTCCACCTCCCAATACCTGAGTTACAGAAAATACTCTACCCTCCACCTCCCAATACCTGATACAGAAAATACTCTACCCTGCAGCTCCCAATACCTGAGTTACAGAAAATACTCTACCCTCCAGCTCCCAATACCTGATACAGAAAATACTCTACCCTGCAGCTCCCAATACCTGATACAGAAAATACTCTACCCTGCAGCTCCCAATACCTGATACAGAAAATACTCTACCCTGCAGCTCCCAATACCTTGATACAGAAAATACTCTACCCTCCAGCTCCCAATACCTGATACAGAAAATACTCTACTCTGCAGCTCCCAATACCTGAGTTACAGAAAATACTCTACCCTGCAGCTTCCAATACCTGATACAGAAAATACTCTACCCTGCAGCTCCCAATACCTGATACAGAAAATACTCTACCCTGCAGCTCCCAATACCTGATACAGAAAATACTCTATCCTGCAGCTCCCAATACCTGATACAGAAAATACTCTACCTCCACCTCCCAATACCTGATACAGAAAATACTCTACCCTCCACCTCCCAATACCTGATACAGAAAATACTCTACCCTCCACCTCCCAATACCTGATACAGAAAATACTCTACCCTGCAGCTCCCAATACCTGATACAGAAAATACTCTACCCTCCACCTCCCAATACCTGATACAGAAAATACTCTACCCTGCAGCTCCCAATACCTGAGTTATATTGGAACAGTCCCATGGTACAACGTTAGGCTATCAATGATAGGCATTAAATAAAAGTGTTGTTAACATACTGTTTTTTAGCTCACCAGAGTCGAAGGCTCAGGGTGAGCTATTAGTATCTAAGGGGGATACTCCAGCGTCCGTCGTCAAGCCTCAACAATCGTTTTCTTCTCTGAAACTGCTAGGCAGATTTACCTAAAATTTGGTCTGTATCATCCTTGTGACAGTCACACTTAAATTTGCTCATGTCATTTCAATTGGCCCCTTTTAGGGGTCAACAGAGCTAAAAATAGAAAAACCTTTAGACATCTTCTACTACAGAACTAAAAGATGGATGATCACCAAACTTTGTCTGTAGCATTCTTGAGAAAAAAAATTGAAAAACAGTCATAGGCAAATTTTATCACAAATTAATGGATGGATGATCACCAAACTTGGTTCCTATCATTTTTACTATAAAGAAAAAAACAATCAGTGTCGGGAAACTTTATAACTAGAGAGGCAAGTTGAAGTTGAGCTGGACTTGTCTTTCTACAAGTTTATTTGAAAAAAATATTTCTATAATCACTGAAAAACAGTTGTTTCTGGTGAGCGATTCAGGGCCATCATGGCCCTCTTGTTATACTGTTTTCTAGGGTGATAAAATGTAACATTACAGTATAATTTCAGGGGTGCTATTAACTATTGTGTCATTAATGAAGGCTCTAGATCCATTAGAACATCAAGAACAAATAGAAGAATTTATAACAAAGCTGAAGACAATCGATCCTGTCAGGCTCAACTACTATGAAGACCTCAGTTTGTGCTTTCTTTATTACTATTTATTAATGATATTTTGTAAAGAGATGGTTAAAAAAATGTCAGTATTTTAAAATCTACATATAGAGAAGATTGATAACAGAATTATACATTTTTATTTATCACTTCCAAAACTTTATAGATTATGCAGTCAAAAGCTATATGGCTAAGAAACATGAGGTTTGGAAAAATGACAGTAACAAGTCTGAAGCTAAGAATAAACTTTTGGCTTAGAAGCAACAAGTTGAGAAATGAGGCCTGAGAAATTAATTGTATTTTCTGGCGCAAACAACAGTTAATACTATGGTTATAAAAATGTTATAAAATTTGTTTGTCCATCATAAAGAAGTATAGATTTATTTGTTTCTGAGGGATAATGTGCCTTTAACATGTGGTATTTTGTGTTTATTTCAGGAAGCAAATTTACCATAGAGAATTACATTGAACAGCTGGATTTTGGTACAAGAGTGATGTCCCTTCCTAATCAAAGTCTTACATGCATTGTACATCCAGAGTTATTTTCCTTGGTTGTGAAAGTGGACTTATCAAATAACAAACTGGACAGTTTAAAGGGGTTCAGCTGCTTTCAGTGTGCTATAGATATACATGTAGATGGGAACCATATAAATGATGTGGAGGAGTTGTCTTTCTTACCTGCTCTTAAACAGCTATCAATTAAAGACAACTGTATCCTTTAATTATAAAAAATATTTCTGAGTTATAAGATATCGTAAGAGATTACCTTTAAATGATTCAAAGGCAAATTAGTTAGTACAAAAACCATTTAAACCATTTAACAGTTCTTGACAAATTACACTAAATGGGAAGTTTTTGACTTGCCTGTAAAATGGACCGAGGTTAAATTTATGTTTATTGGTATTCCTATGTCAAAAAATTATTGTCATCAAGATATAGTAGTGGTCTCCAGTGCTGAATTTGTATCACTTGCCTTTATCACTGTGGGTTCAAGGACCACAAAAAAGTTCTTTCATTTGAAGTAATCCCACTGGTTACTGAATGTTGGACTGGTTCTACTCAGGTGCCCAAGAAATAATGCACAAAGGTCTTCTCCCAACAATATTGATGGGTTTTTTTAGCTCACCAGAGCCGAAGGCTCAGGGTGAGCTATTAGTATCAAAGGGGGATGCTCCGGCGTCCCTCCTCCGTCGTCATGCGTCAACAATCCTCTTCTTCTCTGAAACTACTGTGCAGATTTGGTCTGTAGCATTCTTGTGACAGTCACACTTGAATTTGCTCATGTCATTCCAATTGGCCCCTTTTAGGGGTCAGCAAAGCTAAAAATAGAAAAACCTTTAAACATCTTCTTCTACAGAACTAATTGATGGATGATCACCAAACTTTGTCTGTAGCATTCTTAGGTAGTGTTTTATCAAGTTAGCTCATATTAATTTGATTGGCCCCTTTTAGGGGCCACTAGGGCTAAAAATAGAAAAACCTTTAAACGTCTTCTTCTACAGAACTAATGGATGGATGATCACAAAACTTTGTAGCATTCTTGGGTAGTTTTTTATCAAGTTTGCTCATATGAATTTGATTGGCCCCTTTTAGGGGCTGCTAAAGCTAAAAATAGAAAAACCTTTAAATGTCTTTTTCTACAGAACTAATTGATGGATGATCACCAAACTTTATATGTAGCATTCTTAGGTAGTCTTTTATTAAGTTTGCTAATATTTTCTTTTTAGGGGTATCTAGGGCTAAAAATAGAAAAACCTTTAAACATCTTCTCCTACAGAACTAATTGATGGATGATCACTAAACTTTGTCTGTAGCATTCTTGGGTAGTGTTTTATCAAGTTTGCTCATATGAATTTGATTGGCCCATTTTAGGGGTCTCTAGGGCTAAAAATAGAAAAACCTTTAAGCATCTTCTCCTACAGAACTAATTGATGGATGATCACCAAATTTTGTGGACAGCATTCTGGGGTAGTGTTTAATCAAGTTTGCTCATATTAATTTGATTGGCCCCTTTTAGGGGCCACTAAAGCTAAAAATAGAAATACCGTTAAATGTCTATTTCTAGAGAACTAATTGATGGATGATCACCAAACTTTGTCTGTAGCATTCTTGGGTAGTCTTTTATCAAGTTTGCTAATATTATTTTGATTGGCCCCTTTTAGGGGCCGCAAAAGCTGAAAATAGAAATACCTTTAAATGTCTATTTCTACAGAACTAATTGATGGATGATCACCAAACTTTGTCTGTAGCATTCTTGGGTAATCTTTTATCAAGTTTGCTTATATTAATTTGATTAGCCCCTTTAGGGGCCAGTAAAGCTAAAAATAGAAAAAAAACCTTCGAACATCATTTCCTACTGAAATAATTGATAGATGGTCACTAAACTTTGTAGCATTTTTAGGTAGTCTTTTATCAAGTTTGCTCATATTAATTTGATTAGCCCCATTTAAGCTAAAGCTTAAATGCTCAAGGTCATGGCATTTCTTCAAATTATTGTTTAAACATATTCTATGCTCAAGTTTAATATGAGAACATATTGACATTCCAACACTGAAAAGCAGTTGTTTCTGGTGAGCGACTCAGGGCCATCATGGCCCTCTTGTTTAAAATTATCAGAAATTTTGTTGCAGTATCTAAATTCAATTTATTACTTCCTTAACACTATCAACAGGTATTTCATCTCTAGATGTATTAAAGCCATTGGCACATACTAAACTACTTAAGCTGTATTTGTTTGGAAATCCTGTAGAAGAGAACCTGGAACATAAGAGAGTGAAGGCAATCATTCCAACACTTCACAATGTTGACGGACACATGTACTGATTTCTGTCACTAACAGGCTCTCACAGCAGACCATGTTTATTTTCTAGGTGTTTAAAGATGATTCTAGTGTTTAATCTAAATTGACCTTAATGTTCCTACTTTTCCATTATAGGAAGCTATTTTGGGATTAAAACTAAAATATTTTTTGTGAATTGTTTGGTATGCTCCTTAGTAAATATAGAATTATTAGTACTCTCTCCTTGAGTAGATAAACATTCTATCTAATGATTCAATTGATGGCTTTTATTAATAAATTAAATTTACACATACAAAAATAGATGGCTTTTATTGATAAAGTAAATGTACACATACAAAAATTGCTGACAGTGGCATAACACTTCATCATTGTGACCTCACTAAATGCTAAAAATCCCTAGTTTTCTAGTGTCGTATATTGTTCAAGTATCTTCCTAGTTGTTTTTACAACATGCTGCTGGGGAGCCTGAGTGTATTAATGTGAATAACCCTGGTGCTGTTAGTATTACTAGACTTACAAATGATTTTGATAGTTTTAAAAACAAAACTGCTTGTGATAGATATATCTTGTAAAAA